>NC_029778.3:67114188-67131750 GCF_000817695.3 Arachis duranensis
CGTAAGGTTTATTACTTGGACGACCCAGTACACTTGCTGGTTAGTTGTGCGAAGTTGTGTAATGCCATGGTATTTAACACCAAGTTTTTGGGGTTCATGACCGGGGATTATGAGAGTTGTGAAAAGTATTATTCACAAATTTCGTGCACCAAGTTTTTGGCGCCGTTGCCGGGGATTGTTCAAGTTTTGAGCAAGCTTTTGGTAACATCAGTGCCAAGATCCGGCAACAACATCAAGTTTTTGGTGTTATTGCCCGGGATTGTTTAGGCTGGACAACTGACGGTTCATCTTGTTGCTTAGATTTAGGTATTTTTTTTTTCAGAATTCTTAAGAATGAATTCTAGAGTTTCATGATGATCTGTTGAAGTCTGGCTGGCTGTGAAGTCATGTCTAATTTCATTGGATCGAGGTTTCAACTTATCATCACAATAGCATGTTGATTTCTATCAATCTTGCTGTTGGAGCAGTGATCTGCTAAGGCTTGGCTGGCCATTGGCCATGTCTAGTGTTTTGGACCGGAGCTTTCTTTGAAAGCTTGGCTGGCTATGAAGCCATGTCTAATTCCTGGACCGGAGTCTTAGACTAGCATTGCAATGATTCCTGGAATTCTCATTAAGAATTTTGATATCTTTATTTTCTTGTCCACTTAATTTTCGAAAAACACAAAAAAATTACAAAATCAAAAAAAATATGTTATGTTTCTTGTTTGAGTCTAGAGTCTCATTTTGAGTTTGGTGTCAATTGCATGTTTTTGTTCTTTTTGCATTCATGCATGTGTCTTCATTAATCTTCAAGTTGTTCTTGATGGTTATATTGCTCTGATTTTTAAAATTCTCTTGACTTGAGTGTTTTGTGTGTCTCATATGCATTCTCATTTTGTTAGTGTCAGTAGTATACAAACTGCTAAGTTTGGTGTCTCACATGTATTGTTTATTTGATTTTAGTTGCATTTTGATTATTCCTCATGATTAAAAATCCAAAAATATTTTTGATAGTGAAGTTTATGAATGTTAAAATTGTTGGCTCTTGAAAGAATAATGAAAAAAGAGAAATGTTATTGATAATCTAAAAAATCATAAAATTAATTCTTAAAGCAAGAAAAAGCAGTGAAAAACACAAAGCTTGTGAAAAAAAATGGCAAAAAATAAAGAAAAAGAAAGAAAAAGAAAAAGCAAGCAGAAAAAGCCAATAGCTCTTTAAACCAAAAGGCAAGAGCGAAAAGCCAATAACCCTTTAAACTAAAAGGCAAGGGTAAAAAAGGATCCAAGGCTTTCAGCATTAATGGATAGGAGGGCCCAAAGGAATAAAATCTTGGCCTAAGCGGCTAATTCAAGCTGTCCCTAACCATGTGCTTGTGTCATGTAGGTCCAAGTGAAATGCTTGGGACTGAGTGGTTAAAGTGGTGATCTAAAGCAAAAGAGTGTGCTTAAGAACTCTGTGTACCTCTAACTGGGGACTCTAGCAAATCTGAGTCACAATCTGAAAAGGTTCACCTAGTTATGTGTCCGTGACATTTATGTATCCGGTGGTAATACTGGAAAACAAAATGCTAAGGGTCACGACCAAGACTCATAAAATAGCTGTGTTCAAGAATCAACATACTAAACTAGGAGAATCAATAACACTATCTGAATTCTGAGTTCCTATGGATGCCAATCATTCTGAACTTCAAAAGATAAAGTGAGATGCCAAAACTTTTCAAAAGCAAAAAGCTACTAGTCCCGCTCATCTAATTGGAACTAAACTTCATTGATATTTTGAAATTTAGTGTATGTTCTCTTCTTTTTATCCTATTTTATTTTTAGTTGCTTGGGGACAAGCAATAATATAAGTTTGGTGTTGTGATGAGCGAATAATTTATACGCTTTTTGGCATTATTTTTAGGTAGTTTTTAGCATGTTTTATTCAATTCTATTATATTTTTATTAGTTTTTATGAAAAAATCACATTTCTGGACTTTACTATGAGTTTGTGTGTTTTTCTATAATTTCAGATACTTTCTGGATGAAATTTAGGGACCTAAGCAAAAATCTGATTCAGAGGCTGAGAAAGGACTGCAGATGCTGTTGGATTCTGACCTTCCTGCACTCAAATGCGTTTTTCCGGAGCTACAGAAGTCTAACTGGTGTGCTCTTAATTGGGCTGGAAAGCTAACATCTTGGACTTTCCAGCAATGTCTAATAGTCCATACTTTGTCCGTGATTTGATGGCACAAACTGGCGTTAAAATGCCCACAAGAGACCCTTTTCTGGCGTAAAATGCTGAAACTGGTACCAGAACAGGAGTTAAACGCCCAAACTGGCATCCAAGCTGGCGTTTAACTCCAGAAAAGGCCTATGCATATGTAAAGCTCAATTCTCGGCCCAAGTACATACCAAGTGGGCTCCGAAAGTGGATTTCTGCACTGTCTGCACTTAATTACTTATTTTCTATAATTCCTAGTAACTAGTTTAGTATAAATAGCACCTTTTCCTATTGTATTCGGATCTTTTGATCACTTTTATGTGATTTTCATATTTGGGGGAGGCTGGCCATTCAGCCATGCCTAGACCTTCTTCTCTTATGTATTTTTCAACGGTGGAGTTTCTACACCTCATAGATTAAGGTATGGAGCTCTGCTGTTTTTCATGAATTAATGCAAGTACTATTATTTCTCTTTCAATTCACGCTTACTTCTTCTCCAAGATATACTCTCGTACTTAATTCAGTTAAGTCAGAATGAAGGGGTGACCCGTGACAATCACCCACTATATTCGTTACTCGCTTAGCCAAGCTCCACGTGCCTGACAACCACAAGCGGTCTACATGATGTTTAACATAGTCATTGGACGACAGCCAGAGTATAGTCTCTTGGGTCTTTGATCCACGGATTTGACTTACCTCTCTTGACAACGGAGCATTTGAATACGTGAGATTAGAACCTTCGTGGTATAGGCTAGAACCAATTGGTAGCATTCTTGAGATCCGAAAAGTCTAAACCTTGTCTGTGGTATTCCGAGTAGGATCTGGGATGGGATGACTGTGACGAGCTTCAAACTCATGAATGTTGGGCACAGTGACAGTGTGCAAAAGGATAGAGAGATCCTATTCCGACACAAGTGAGAACCGACAGATGATTAGTCGTGCGGTAGCTGTGCCTGGTATTTTTCATCCGAGCCGAGCAATCCCACAGTTGAATAGCCATACAAAAACCGTAGCTGGACCATTTTCACTGAGAGGACGGATGGTAGCCATTGACAATGGTGATCTACCAACATACAGCTTGCCATGGAAGGGAGCACGCATGATTGGATGAAGACAATAGGAAAGCAGAGGTTCAGAAGCAACAAAGCATCTCCAAATGCTTATCTGAAATTCCCACCAATGAATTACATAAGTATCTTTATTTTAATTTACGTTTTATTTATCTTTGAATTATCAAAACTTATAACCAATTGAATCCGCCTAACTAAGATTTACATGATGACCATAGCTTGCTTCAAGCCGGCAATCTCCTTGGGATCGACCCTTACTTGTGTAAGGTTTTATTACTAGGATGATCCAGTGCACTTGCTGGTTAGTTGTGCGGAGTTGTGAAAAGTGTGATCACAAGTCCGTGCACCAAGCATGTACATGGGAAAAAACATGAAAAAAATAAGGAAAAGCACACACAACTATGTGTGTGTGCGCACAAGCAAGCATGCGTATGCACAAGAAGAAATTTGCATGTGTGCGTATGCACACATCTGTGCGTACACACAGGACCCAACACGTGATTTCATTAATGAAACACGTGCTTCGCGATTTCTGAGGCCTTTTGGCCCATTTTGGAAGGCTTGAAGGTTGGATATTGATGATATATCAAGGGAAACGAAGACATATGCAAAAGAGGAGGACTTAGGACTTTAATTTTACATTTTCCATAGTATTAAGAGTAGGAGTAGTGTAGAGTAGAGAGCTCTCCTAGGGTTTATCAATTTCCATTGTAGCATTTTATAGTAAGCTTTGATTTTGGATTTTTCTTCTTTAATTGTAAGTACTCTCAATTTCTTCTTTAATTACATTGTCTTTATTTTCATTTTCTCTCGGTTCAAGTTACTTTGTTTATATTGCAATTTTGAGTTTCTTGAAGTTTTGATTGATGAATTTAATGTTTCATGCTTTCTTTATGCTTGATTGCTTGTCTCTTGATGATATTGTTGATAGTTGGTTATAATTTTCGATTTTTCCTTGCATTTTTTCATGTTATTCTTTTATGCACACAAGGTGTTTATAAAAATGCCAATTATGAGTTTTGAGTAGATTTTCACACCTTGGTTTGGGTTTGAGTTCCTAAGATACTAGAGTCATAATGTCCAACATTTAGTGGTAATTCTTGGGGAGTTAGTCAATTCTTATTTCCATTAAAGCTAGCCTTTTATCAACTAGTTTGGTAAGTTGGTTAAGACTTATGGATTAACATCAATTAAGCTTACTTGACTTACTCCTCGATGTTTGGGGTTAACTAAGCAAGATTAACTCATGATAATTACCATAGTTGTGGTTATGGCAATGATAGGATTCCTTGGATCCTCATTCCTAAGTTAAGGCTCTTTATGTGCTTTCTTGCATTTTCACTAGTTTTGATCTTGCTTTCCTTTTACTTGCATTAATTAAAATTTTAATTTTTGTTTAGTTCTTTTATTTTTAGGTTCTTCTAACCTTTTTGTTCTTTATTTTAAAACCCCTTTTTATCCTTAACAACTGAAAGAGTAACACTTCAATTACATTCCTATGGAGAATGACCCGAGGTTTAACTACTCGCAGTTTATATGTTTTGTATTTGAATATCTAAATTTGATGTTGAGAGTTAATTGTTGATTTAACTATACTTGCAATGAAGTGATCTTATTTTGAGAAATTATAGATCAACATTAACTCATTCGTCAAGTTTTTGGCGTCGTTGCCGGGGAGCACGATTGAGTGCTATCTTTTGGTTGTTGTAAATATGTTGATAGTGTAAATAGCATACTCTACGGTTATTTGATTATTTTTTTTACTAATAGTTAGGTGTTTGATTTCCTTTTTTATTTATACCTATTGCTTTTATTTTCTATTTTTTTTATGAGATATTACCTTTGTTGCTTGGAGCTTGGTTGTGAGTATTTTGTAGGGTATGATGAATTCAAATTGGGATTGCTTCATGGAGTGGGAGAATCAATTTCGGGAGGAACCAATTGTATATGAGCAACACTCATGGCAAACACCTCCTTTATACTGCAACAAAACCAATCCTCCCCTATGTGAATATCAAACCCAAGGATATGGAAGATACTCTATACACAATCCCCAACCACCCAACCCTCAAATACCACATCATACACCTCTATGGAATTAAAATGTCTATACACCTTGCTACCGACCATATGAACCATCATCCCCTTATACACCACCTCAATTTCTCCACCCACATGAACCACCTCCCACATATACAACCTTTCTCCCAACCTTTGAATCTTCTTTTCCACCTAAACGTGAATTTTTCCAACCCTTGCCCCAAGATCAAAAAGACCTTCAAGCATTCTTATAAGATCAAGAAGGGTTCCGAAGGAAGCACGGGGAGTTCATGGCTACCATTGCCGAAGCGGTGAACCGCCTAGCCTCACTACGCTCAAGCAATCGAGACATTTCCCTTGAGGAATGTGGAAGAGCAACGAAGGAGTGTAGATAGGAGAATAACATGGAGCCTCAAGGAAGAGAAGAAGAGTTAAAGCTTCAATTGCAACAAGAGGAAGAAAGGAAAGTATGTGAACCAGAGGAGTAAAAGGGAGAATTAAGAGAGATTGATCAAGATGAGGATTCCATCATTGATGATTTTTTGTCCTCCTTGGTCACTCCCCTCAATTATCCTAAAGAGCCTCTTCCCATTGAGTTTAATAGAGACATGGAGGTAAACTTCTCACAACCTCCTTGTTACGACTTAAGTGATAGGGAGGAAAAAGAAGTTGGTGGTGAAGCAACAATAACCCAAGGACAAATTGAGCGGGTAACAATTTCTTCAAAGAGCTTTATAGGCCTATATCAATTTGCTTTCTTGGAAACGGATTATCAACTTGGAGTACTTCTAGGTGTGTTAAACAATGAAGGAATGGATGTTGGTTGCAAAAGGAACTCAAGGTATAAATGGTGCAAGATACAAGTGAGAGAATTCCAAGGATTGTTTAGGTGCTTCAAAGGTGATTCAAGAGGTTGTTCCTCCAAGTGCAAGAGCAAGAATCAACAAGAGGGTGATAGAGAAACTAAAGTATGGAATCTGGGCATTAGTTTCAAAAGTCAACACTCATGGATCCTATCTGCTAGCTTGAAATCTCTTAAGAATTTGATGCAATTCATTTGGGACCCCGAAGGTCAAATCAAGAGCACTTGGTTGGAGATTCCGAGAGGAATGGAAGCACAAGCCACCCTAACAAGGATCTCCTCAAAAGTCCAACTTAAGGACTTTAAACCAAAGTGCTAGGTGGGAGACACCCCACCATGGTAATATCCTTCTAACTTTCTCTCTTTTAGTTTTTAATGCTTGAATAATTGGTTATTTTGCTTGGTTAGTTAGTTTATTTTGATGGTTGTTAGTCAATTTTGGTGGAATAATGCATTTTTTGGTGTTTTATGGTGTTTTGGGACTTGAAAACCTATTTTGGATGTCATGTTTGATGCCTTAGAGGCGTAATTTTTGTTGCAGGAACAGAGTCCTGTGCGTACGCATAGCCTTGTGTGCGCGCACAGTTCCCCTGTTTTTCCATCCATGTGCGTCCGCACAGCAACATGCGCACGCACACTCTTAAGCACTCACTCTGTTCACAGCACGCGCACGGCTTGTTCGCGTGTACACACCTTCCTTTCTCTCTGTGCATCCGCACATCTTGCGTTCGCACGCACACTCAATCCATTTTTCAAAAAAAACCCACCTGTGTGTGCGCACTGGCCTGTGCGCACGCACAACCACCAACACCCCTTCTGTCCACGGCGCACGCACCCCTTGTGTGTGTGAACGCACCCTCCCTTTTCTCTTCTGTGCGTGCGCACATAGCCTTGTGCGTCCGCACAAGTTGCGATACCCATTCTGCCTGCAGCGCCTGCACGCTTCTGTACGCGTGCATAGCCCTCCTTTCCCTTAATTGTGCATCCGCACACGACCTTGGGCGTACGCACAGGTCAGCTTTTGAACGTTAATTCGAAAGTGAACTGTCGCACTTCATAAAACCCCCCAACCCTTTTCTCTTCTTCTTCTTTTCTAAGATGCCATAACTTCAAGAAACCACCAGCACTCCAACCCTCAGCCAGACCGTCACCTCTGTCCAACCCTCATCGTCGCCGGCGATCACACTATCATCGCCTTCTCTCTCTTCTCTTCCTTCTCCATCTCACCATTTCCTCTCCTTCTCCATTTCTCCACCATTTCTCCCCTATCTCTGCGCTGCTTCCTGTTAGGAACAGCCAGCCCTAGTTCACACCTCCAGTCCGGCAAACACCACCCGCGGCGGCGAGCTTCTGTGCCGCCACGACATTCACTGCCAACCTTCCTTCTCCGTCTGTTTCTTCTCTCCCACTTCTCCTCTGCATCACAGGTTCCATTTCCTTCCCTGTAACCTTGTCTTTCCCCCTTATTTCTATTTCAGTTCCTTTATTTTTTATTGCTTTTAATTTCTATTTTAGTAAATAGGTGGCATTAGGTTAGATGATTTCTGTTGTCTGGGTTGAATGTCTAAGGCTGGCTAATTATTATTGATTTCTCTTGGTTGTTGGAATGCTGCTGTGATTGAACTATGAATGTTGTTTATGAACTCTGCACATAACCTGTTTGATGTAATGCCTAAATGGATTTTTCATTCAATTTCTGTGTCTGATCAGCATAAGTTTCGAATTTTCTTCCCATTATGCATTGTTATTTATACTTGTTCAATTTAATGTTAGTTTTGGATGCTGCCTGTGCTTGAACTTGTTTATGCACCTTGTTCATTTATGCTTGAACATAAATCTGAACTTGACTTTACCACTGTGATTATTGTTGTTTGGTGTCAATATTTATTGGGCATATCATACTTTAGTGGATGTTCTGAGTTATGTACTTTTTGCTCATTTGTTTTGCTCAAACACTAAACTAATTTTAAACTTACAAATTTTGAAATCTGTTTGGTACATTGTAAGTACATACCCTGATTTTGTTTTGTGAATTGGTGTTGTTGCTTATTCATGAAGTTTTCAAAATGGATAACCACATACATAGCCACTTGTTCCTTCAGGTTTTTGAGCAATGCAATCTATTTTTCAATCAAGTATTGCTTTGGACAAGAGGTTATGTATATGTGATCATTTCTTAAGTTCTCAACATGAATAAGTGCATGCTCCCACTGTTGCCTTGATTATTGCTTTTTGCGCAACTTTTTGCTAATTTTTCCAATTTCAAATGCAAAATTGCAATAATCAATTCCTCTCAATTCAATTCACTTTCATTATACACCTAAGTCATATATGTCCTTCAATTGTTCTTCATTCTCTTTTATGTTACTTAGGTTGCTTGATATTGGGAAAACTTCATTTCTTTTTTAGCATTAAACTGTTTTATACTTATTTTCCCTTAATTGAGTATTTGTTTAATTGCTTGACTATATCCTCCTTTTTCTGTGATTTTTATATATTTTTCCTAAGTTGTATTCTATTTTTGTCTTTTTCAGGATGACTCGCAAGGGAAAGGAAAAAGCCAATCCTTTGGCTCGACCACCTCCTGTGCCTCCGAGTACCCAACCGGACACGTTCATGAATGAAATGGCCGAGGAACAGTACAAGAAATTGGAAAAGCGAGCCTTTCACTCTGAAAGAAAGCTAAAGTTACCGAAAAAATATGCGGACCAAATTCTTGATAGACTCAAGTTTTACCAATGGAAGTTCATAGGATTCGATCTGGTGGAAATCAATGAACACCAGGTCAAAGAATTCTACGAAAATCTGCTTAAGAGGGACGCTTCGACTGTTTTTCTGAGAGATGTCATGCTTGACACCTCTGACCACGCTTTGGAGGCCCTCTTACAGATCCCGCATATTCCTCCGGCTAGGGATGCTTATCCTTAGATAATGAAAGACTTGACATCCGGCAAGCTTTCATTGGACGTGGTCCTGAAGAAGATTAGACTGCCTGAGGCCAGATGGATGTATAACAGAGGAGAGAATGCGGTCCCGCTTAGCATTGCGTGCTCCGACCTTCATCCTGAGGCGAGGATCGGGCAACAGATCATCGCCAACTACATCTTGCGAAGCACACATGCCACTCATATTTGTGTCCTTGTGGCTGTTCTACTATGAGCCATTCTAGAGGGGAAGGGGATCTTTGTTCTTCCCCATATAAGAGATTCGATGTGGAAGGTAAACAAACAGCAGAAATACAACATTCCCTTCCCATCGATGAACACTAGATTAGCCACCTATTCTGGAGTGGAGAAACGTCCGATAGACAGGACGTCTGTCTTCATCAGCTACCAGCTATTCTTACTATACGGCGAGTATGAGGGATCGCCGCCACAGAAGAAGAGGAAGACGACTGAGCCACCATCATCAGTAGAGCCCTTAGCACCTCCTGCACCCACACACTGACCTCAGACACCCTATGAGCAGGGTCGGGAGATCCTTCAGATCCTCCCCCGCTACGAGCGCCACAACGCTTGCCACTTCCAGTGGATTGTGGCGAAGTTTGAGGGTAGATACCCTGGGCCACCTCCTCTGGATACACCAGAGCCTGAGCTTGAGACTAAGCCAGCACCGGAGGTGCCAGCAGTTGAAGCTGGCTAGGTAGTCGAGCCCCCTGACCAGAGAGCGGAGGAGCCCACGGCTGAGGAGGCAGTAGTTCAGCCAGTTAAGGAGCAGGTAACTGGAGCTGAGCAGACACTAAAGATGGCACTAGAGCCAGCTGACCAGGCAGTTGAGGAGCCGGCAGCTGAGACCACTGCAGAGCCCTTCCGAGCCGTCATTGTTAATCAGCGTCATCACCATCCGCCACCGCCAAACGGTGGAGCTTCACAGAGTTGATCACCCCAGTCCGATTCTTTGGCACGGAGGATCATGCATGATTTAAGTGTGGGGGAGGATCTACTATTTTTAGGTGTAAACATTTTCTCCTTAACACTTGTCATTTAGTTTATTTTGAGTTTTATTATACTTTTTTGTGTGGATATTTTAGTACTTTTGACTTATGCACTACATTTTGCTACTTTGGTATATATATTTGTTATTTCTAGTATCTTTAGCATTGGACTGTCGTTTTGGGTATATATAGATATATTACATTTTATATTGCCGGATAAATAGTATATATATGGATTATGATTGGATGATGTGAATAGCTTATGCCAAGTTTATTTTGATGCTAATTCTTCATGTTACCTTTTTATTTGTTGAAAATTAGGAAAAGAACTAGGAAATTTTGAAAAAATTTTGCATCCATCGCAACGTACATACATGCATAGACATATAGGAAATAATTTTTGGCGAAAAAAACAACAAGAATTTTGTTCAAGGGCATTCTATTGAATTGATTTGAAAAATTATTTTTAAACTTGCTTGAATGATTTACGGAACATAGAAGAGGAAAGAACAAATACCTTGTGAGATTTTGAGCTATATTGAGTGGTTATACATCTTAACCGCTAATTTTGTTCATTGTGTGTTGTATCTCTTCCATGATTGTAATCTTGATTTTGCTTGATTCTTTATCTCCAATGATTGATGTTTTGAATTGCATTGAGCATGATTGAGGCCATCTTTGATAAAAGCTCACTTCACCCATATAGCCTACCCTTTGCATCTACCATTGTTAACCCCCTTTGAGCTTTAATTACCCTATTGTTCTTGATATTAGCACATCACAACTTTAAGCAGAAAACCATAAATTACCTTGGATTGTATCCTTGATTAGTTTAGGTTGAGGAGTGTGTTTCATTTAAGTGTGGGGGAATTTTGAGAAGCATTGGTAGAGAAAATGTTTAATTTGGGTATTTCATTCAAAATTTTGGAAAAATGGGAACATTCATGTATGAACCATTAAACCATATGCCTTTATCTTGAAAAAAAGAAACATCATATAAAAGGGATGAAATTTACCCCAAAGAGAAGGAAAATAAATAAGAAATGCATATGTGATGTGAATGATAAACTCACAAATAGGCATCAAAATAGCATACTTTTGTGTTTTGTCGCTAATTTGATCCTAAATGTGAAAACATGCAATTTTGTGCTTAAATTGAGCAATTTAATTCTACTTTCATGCCATTCGATGCCATGACTTGTTTGTTGAGTGATTTTAGGTCATAGAGGCAAGAATGGATAGCCAAAAGTGGAAGAAAGTATGTACAAGGGAGAAAACATGAAGAAAACAAGGAAAAACAAATACAGCCATGTGTGCTTGCGCACAAGCAAGCGTGCGTGCACACAAGAAGAGATTTGCATGTGTGCGTACGCACACATCTGTGTGTACGCACAGGACCCAACACGTGATTTCATTAATGAAATACGTGCTTCGCGATTTCTCAGTTCTTTTGGCCCATTTTAGAAGGCTTGAAGGCTGAATATTGATGCTATATCAAAGGGAAATGAAGACATATGAAAAAGAGGAGGACTTAGGACTTTAATTTTACATTTTCCATAGTATTAGGAGTAGGAGTAGTGTAGAGTAGAGAGCTCTCCTAGGGTTTATCAATTTCCATTGTAGCATTTTATAGCAAGCTTTGATTTTGGATTTTGCTTCTTTAATTGTAAGTACTCTCAATTTCTTCTTTAATTACATTGTCTTTATTTTCATTTTCTCTCGGTTCAAGTTACTTTGTTTATTTTGCAATTTTGAGTTTCTTGAAGTTTTGATTGATGAATTTAATGTTTCATGCTTTCTTTATGCTTGATTGCTTGTCTCTTGATGATATTGTTGATAGTTGGTTATAATTTTTGATTTTTCCTTGCAATTTTTCATGTTATGCTTTTATGCACACAAGGTGTTTATAAAAATACCAATTATGAGTTTTGAGTAGATTTTCACACCTTGGTTTGGGTTTGAGTTCCTAAGATACTAGAGTCATAATGTCCAACATTTAGTGGTAATTCTTGGGGAGTTAATCAATTCTTGTTTCCATTAAAGCTAGCCTTTTATCAACTAGTTTGGTAAGTTAGTTAGGACTTATGGATTAAGGTCAATTAAGCTTACTTGACTTACTCCTCGATGTTTAGGGTTAACTAAACAAGATTAACTCATGATAATTACCATAGTTGCGGTTATGGCAATGATAGGATCTTGGATCCTCATTCCTAAGTCAAGGCTCCTTATGCACTTTCTTGCATTTTGACTAGTTTTGATCTTGCTTCCCTTTTACTTGCATTAATTACAATTTTAATTATTATTTAATTCTTTTATTCTTGAGTTCTTCCAATCTTTTTGTTCTTTATTTTAAAACTCCTTTTTGTCCTTAACAACCGAAAGCGTAACACTTCAATTGCATTCTTAGGAAGAACGACCCGAGGTTTAACTACTCTCAGTTTATATGTTTTGTATTTGAATATCTAAACATTGATGTTGAGAGTTAATTGTTGATTTAATTAGACTTGCAATGAAGTGATCTTATTTTGAAAAATTATAGATCAACATTAACTCATTCGTCACTTATATTAACACCTACTAATGAAATTCTGAGTCTAGAGCCAATTAGGTCTATAAAACAAGTAACACCTAAAGGTTTGGCATTGGTCATTACGTGTCAAATATTGGGTTGTTACAATTAACTTCCTATCATTCATATCACCTGCCTAATTTGCATCAGAAAAGACAAACAACCAAAAGTTAGAGCCCTTTAGATATCTTTATTTTTTTTCAATACTTTCTAGTGATGAAGACTAGGATCATACATGTATTAGGATACCTTATTCGCTAAATATAAAATATCTGGTCTAATAATGGTAAGGTATAGAAGAACACCTATTATGAATCTATATAACTTTGAGTTTTCAAAAATTTCAGAGTCATTAACAGTCAATCTAAACAAAGAAACCATATAAGTGGCCATAGGATGGAAGCTTGGAGTGAGATCTAGTTGCTGAATTTTGGTGTTTGAGGCTTGCAATTTTTCCATTTGGGTTGTCTTGGGTTATACAAGAAAATCGGCCAAGGTATGGTTTAGGTTTCTCGTATTTAATATATAATATCCTAAGAAAACTTAGGCTAGATGACCATAGGATAGGTTGGAATGCATGAAAATGTTTAATGCTTAGCACCCTTGATGATAATTATGATATGAATTGAGTATTTATTGGATGATTATTGTGTATGATGATAATAGGATGTTAAGTGACGAGTTGGTGATGAATGACAAGATGATGTGAATATATATATATATTGAGTAGGTGGGTGATAATCTTGTTGATTTAAAATGAGAAATTTAGGTTTGAAATTGTGTAATATTGAAGTATGATTGAATGTGGTATGATGTGGGAAATTCAGTGCTGTGTTGGTGTGCCATAACTTGGCTTCTGGAGCCCTAATTTGTTTCAAACAAGTTTTATATGAAAATTAGGTCCGTGAAGTTTACGTCGTTCGAAGAACGGGTGAAAAATGATTTAAGACAAAAAAGTTATCCGCGTCGAAGGTTTGGAGTTCAAAACTAAAATTCTACAGACTTCAGACTTAGCCAAAGTTATGCCCTTGCATGCATACGCTTACCCTTCATATGCAAAGGGTCGTTTATGTTTGGCATGTATGCATATGCATACTACCCAAAAAGGGACCTATGCGTACGCAAGCATGGGGCATACGCGAGCGTGCGATTTTGTCCAGTGTACATGCATATGCAGACAGGTGTATGCGTACGCATCTTGGGCCAAAGGGGACTTATGCATGTGCGCACCATCACATGCGTACGCACAAACCTGTTTTTCAACAAATGAATATTTTCTATTTTAAACTCAAATCTGAACCTCTAAACCTCTATTTTCATTCCTTGGGTCATAAATCTTGTATGTACTACTTGAATTATGAAACTGGCTAAAGAAAGGAATAAATGTTACATCTGAGTACTCTTTCTTGAAAGTGTGACCCTAGGAGACGGTGGAAGGTGAGGATCCCCTTCCTTATTCCTCCTGGTATTATAAAATCGCCACCAGCGAGATGGTGGGAGGTTAGGATCCCCTCCTTTTTTCCTCCTAGGCATATGAGAATGTACCTCCTAGGTAGATGCAAGGGTTGTGATTTCGCACCACTTGCTCTATGTTGGTTAGTATAGAGGCTCCCCGGGTAGACGCAAGGGTTATAGATTCGCCCCACTTTCTCTGGGTTATGATGCGTTAGGTATAAAATGTGCAATTATATGATGAATAAGTAATGATATGGCCATAATGAATGATTATGAATGAATTGGATTAATAATGAAAAGGAACTTGAATTTGATTGTGGTATGCCTCCAGGTAAAGACACAGTGGTGTTATCCACTTACCTGGGTAAGAGGCGAGATTGCCGGGTAAGATGCAATGATGTCATCCACTTGCTCTAGTTAAGAGTTCGAAACTCCGGGTAAGATGCAAGGGTTGGGTTTTGACACCCCTTACTCCGGGTTGAGAACTATAACACCACTTGGGTAAGAGGCAGGGTGAAGCTGTCCCTTGCTCTGGGTACACCAGTAAGATGCAAAGGTTGCGGTATTGTCCCACTTGCTCCGTGTTTGGTGTTCTATCCAGGGTTAGCTACCGGACATGTCGGGTTCGGCTTTATAACCGACAGATAAGACTCATCAGCCATAGGACAGGCATGCATCATATGCATATTGTTTGAATTGCTTGTTTATGCTCTAATTGGGAATGCTTATGTGACTTTTATATTCTTACTTGTATATGTGCTACTTGCATTACTTGTATCCTAATTGTGTTTGTTATTGTCTGCTTGATTGTCTGTGTGATTCTACTGGTGTTGGAGGCTTTGGAGGAAGGAGGATGATGGAGAGTTAGGGTAAAGTATTTGGTTAAGTTTAGAAAGCCTTAAAGAACCACCCTGATCCATGGTTTCTATTTTAGTCCTCTAAGTTTTATAATCTGAGTGTCGGCATTCTAGGATTGCCTCTGGCATTCCTAGGACCTTATATCTTATGTGCGTGGCACCTTTACCATGCTGAGAACCCCTGGTTCTCATCCCATACGATATTTGTGTTTTTAAAATGCAGGTCGAGAGGCACCTCGCTAGGCATTTGGAGTTCTACAGCGAAGTGGATTTTTGGGGCTTTATTTTGATGTATAGTTTATATATGATCATATGCATAGAACTCTACTAAAAACTTGTTTTATTTTGCACCTCTCAGAGGTTTATGGAGAACCAAGATTTATTATATATGTATTTTGGGTTTCGCAGTTAAGTATTGATGACATGTCACCATGTCATGTTTTTTTATACTTTTTCATACAGGAAATTGATGATTTGTGCTTAAATATTGAATGCTTTTTGTGATTAAATGGTATATTTTCTTGATCTTTTAATTTTATAGATCTTGTAGGAAATAAGAAGAAAAAGAAGCAAAAAGCACAAAATAAGCTAAAAGGAGAAAAAAGAGCTTTGGGGCACACTTTGAAGTTGGAGCACACTTTGGAGCCTTAGGCCACGCTTTTAAAAGCATGGCCCATGACCAAATTAAAGAAGAATAGGCAATCCGCACACAAAGCTCCGCTCTTGCCAAGAGCGGAGCATCATCGTGATGCAATTTCAACTTGGAAGCAAGAATTTTCGCTAAGTTAAATTTGGAGTGCTCACAGCAAGACCATGCCTTCTTCAAAGGGATATAACTTGAGCTACAGATGTCCGATTGATGTGCTTTCAGTTGCGTTGGAAAGCTGATATTCAGAGCTTTCCAACGATATATGGAAATCTATATTTGGCATGAAATTGAGGCATGAGTAAAAGGAATCTTTAAGGGCCAAAAACAAGTAAAAAATCAGCCAATGTTTCCACCAAGGTTCGAAGCTGGAGCCTCACTCCAAAGCAAAGTAGCGCTCTCAAGGAGAGTACAGTGCTCTCTTGGAGATCATTGTCGTGCTCTCTCCCAAAGAAAATGCAAGGAAATTGGGCAAGAATGCAACCCCCAAGGCTTGAACACGGGTACCTCACCAAGCAAAAGCAATGCTCCACTCCCTACAAGACCAGAGCGCTATCCTGAGGCACCCAACTTGGCACGCAACAAAGAGGCCAAAGACTAGCCTCAATGCTCCGCTCCCCACAAGAGCAGAGCACTCTACTGGGAGCAAACACTCATGGGCCAAAATTCAACCAAAAATCCATTTAAATTCAATTCTTCACCAATTGAACCAAGGCCATCTAGATCTTCAAATCCAAAGCAAGCTAAGCCCATTATCATCACTCAAAGGCACAAGGATCAATTAGCTTAGGAATTTATTTTAATTGTAATTTGTTTAGAATTTGATTTTCATTTTTCAGCCTATAAAAAGGCATTTGTTTCAATTTCATAGGGAGGCTAGCTCCACTAGGGAGCATTAGGAGTAGTAGTAGAGAGCTCTCTCTTTTAATTTTCCTTTCTGTTTGAATTTTGGATCAAGAATTGAAGGAATTCTATTTCACTTGATCTGAAATCTCTTTGTTTTTTTCTGCATTGAATCTGAGTTTTCTTATTGATTTCATCTTTCCTTCTTCTGCAAATTTCCTCTTCTGCAAATTACACACTTCAGTTTACATTAATCCTGAATTTAATCGTCTATTCCATTGGCTTTCAATTTACTTTCAAACAATTTAATTCTTCTGCACTTATTCTTCATTTTACATTTCTGTTCATGATCTGATTTACTTTTTCTGCAAGTTTAATTCCCTGCAAGTGTTCTAAGCTTTGATCTACTTCTTTTATTTAAATTTCCTTGCTCCCATTCCCCCTTTATATTTACTGCAATTTACATTTCTTGTCATTTAAGTTTCTGCAATTTACATTGCTTGCTCTTTAAGCTTCCTGCCTATTTACATTTTGCGATTTAAGTTCACTGCTATTTACATTCTGCTGCAACAATTCTCACTCACCAATGTTAGCTTGACTAAACTAATCACCCACTAAAGTTGCTTGATCATGTGGGATTGATGAGCGGATAATTTATACGCTTTTTGGCATTGTTTTTAGTATGTTTTTAGTATATTTTAGTAAGTTTTTAGTATACTTTTAGTAGTTTTTAGTTAAAATTCACTTTTCTGGACTTTACTATGAGTTTGTGTGTTTTTCTGTGATTTCAGGTATTTTCTGGCTGAAATTGAGGGTCCTGAGCAAAAATCTGATTCAGAGGCTGAAAAGGACTGCAGATGCTGTTGGATTCTGACCTTCCTGCACTCGAAGTGGATTTTCCGGAGCTACAGAAGCCCAATTGGCGCGCTCTTAATGGCGTTGGAAAGTAGACATCCTGGGCTTTCCAGAAATGTATAATAGTCTATACTTTTCCCGAGATTTGATGGTCCAAACTGGCATCCAAACGCCCACTAGAGACCCTTTTTCTGGCGTAAAACGCCAGAACTGGCACCAAAGCTGGAGTTAAACGCCCAAACTGGCA
>NC_029778.3:67131860-67132092 GCF_000817695.3 Arachis duranensis
CTAAGTGGACCCAGAAGTGGATTTTTACGTCATTTACTCATTTCTGTATACCCTAGGTTACTAGTTCACTATTAATAGGATCTTTTGACATTGTATCTATACCTCATGACACTTTACACGTTTCTCATTGTATTGTCTATAGCATGAGTCTCTAAACCCCATGGTTGGGGGTGAGGAGCTCTGCTGTGTCTTGATGGATTAATGCAATTACTACTGTTTTTCATTCAATCAT
>NC_029778.3:67132278-67137767 GCF_000817695.3 Arachis duranensis
AGAATCTTCGTGGTATAAGCTAGAATTGATGGCGGCATTCAAGAGAATCCGGAAGGTCTAAACCTTGTCTGTGGTATTTTGAGTAGGATTCGATGATTGAATGACTGTGACGAGCTTCAAACTCCTGAAGGCTGGGCGTTAGTGACAGACGCAAAAGAATCACTGGATTCTATTCCAACTTGATTGAGAACCGACAGATGATTAGCCGTGCTGTGACAGAGCGCGTTGAACATTTTTTCACTGAGAGGATGGGAGGTAGCCATTGACAACAGTGAAACCCTACATACAGCTTGCCATGGAAGGAGCCTTGCGTGCTTGAAGAAGAAGACAGTAGGAAAGCAGAGACTCAGAAGATAGAGCATCTCCAAAACCTCAACCTGTTCCCCACTACTGCAAAACAAGTACTTATTTCATGTTCTTTTGTTTTTCACAATCAAACCTGATAATTATTGATATCCTGACTAAGAGTTACAAGATAACCATAGCTTGCTTCAAGCCGACAATCTCCGTGGGATCGACCCTTACTCACGTAAGGTATTACTTGGACGACCCAGTGCACTTGCTGGTTAGTTGTGCGGGATTGCAAAAGTGTGATTGAAATTTTGTGCACCAGGGATCGACCTCACTCTTGTGAGTTATTACTACTTGATGCGACCCGGTACACTTGCCGATGAGTTTTGTGTTGGATCGTTTTCCACACATCAAGTTTTTGGCGCCGTTGCCGGGGATTGATTTAGATCAACAATGATTAAGTGGGTGAGAAGTCTAGATCAGGCATTTTTTTGTTTTTGTTCTCTGTTCTAAATTGAAATCAAGGTGTTTGAGTTATTGCCTCACTCAGAGGTTCTTCTCTGAGACATGAACTTTAATTTTCATTGGTGTTGTGTTTTACAAAATTCAAATGGAGTTCAACTCATCTTGTGATCAAACAAATTTTCTGGGATATCACCCACCATCACAAATCTCTAATAGTGGCTGGGAATATCACCAAGAATTTACAGATTCTAAGCACTCCAATCCATGGAGATGCACTTCAAAGCCATAAGATGAACAAGATAATCATATGGGATATTTCTCACCACCACAAAATGATTCAAGTCATTACTCTAATGGTGGTTGGGAATATCACCAAGGAATGAAAGAGCATGAATACCTCCTAGAGCCACAAAGTGACTCCCGCTGTGATGATAATTACACAAATCGTGGCTGCAAAGGGAATCTCAAGGATTCATACTCCATTCATCAAGAAACATCTTCCCTGGAGTATACTCTCAATAATGTCATGAAAAATTATCCACCCTCACTTCCCAGTTTCTCATTTGAAAGTTCTTCATCACTTGATTATGCCTCAACACAAAGTTTCCTCCAAAATCCATACAAGTCATCCTACTAACCACAAAATTCATCCCACAACTCACAAAACTCATTCCACACCCCTCAACACAACTTTACCACAACAAGCCAATGCCAAGCCATTGAAATACACAGACAACTCGTGAAAAGACACACACAATCCCAATCCTGGAAAGATATCCTCTTCAAGAAGATGAATGAGCCCTTAGAGCAAACAAGGAAGAACTTAGAACCATCAAATAGAGAGGATAAAGACCAATTTGTGGGTGAGAAAGTGGAAAAGCAAGATGAGGAAGCCTTTGTGTCAAGTGAAAATTCAATGAAAAATGAGGTAGTGGAGGTATTTGAACCTGAACTTGCATATTCACAGAAGCCACTTGAGATGATAAAGGAACACGAAAGCTCACAACCCCCACAAGGAAACCAAAGATGCTCAACACTGATTGAAAGATATGAAGAGGAGATGAAGAAATCATGGGAAGAACAACAAACCTCATCTATGAAAGTGCTATTAAAACAAATATTGAGTGTAAAAGAGGAAGTGGAAGAACAAGAAAGTCAGGAGGACAATCAAGGACGTCCAAACTCAAGTGAAGCAGAAAATCACATGAAGGAAGGGCTCATAGAACCACCAATTCAAGAGGCTCTTGATGAAGAGAACACTCCTATAATCACACAACCACCAATTCTTGAATTCAAAAAAGTGAAGGCAATTAACAAAAGCACCAGGAAGAGGATTGTGACCAAGCTACCAAGGACAACATTCAAGAGGAGGTCAACCACAAGCAATCCAACCCTTGGACCACTAGCAAGCAAGCTCAATCAAGCCATGTACAAAAGAAAGTTTGCTGAGAGGAAACCAAGAAAGGGGGCAATAGATGAATCATCTCCCCCCTTGAGGTCATTCCTCTTAATAAATTGGAAAAAGAGGAAGAAAGTGAACAATATGCCCACAGTAGGTAACAATTATCTTCTCTGCTTTATTTTTTTTCTTTGCTTTGTTTAAATTTAATAAATAGGCATATGATTACATTCTAAGTTTGGTGTTGCCTTGCAACAATTTGTTTTCAATCCCTTTTGGATGATTGCATCAAATCTACATGGAAGTGTCACACTAAGATTCTAAGTTTGGTGTGCCACTTAATTTTCTATGCAATGAATCCAGCAACATCACTTGTCTGCATAATCATATTGCCTTTTGCAGTGTTATTTTTCTTCTTCTTAGTTGGATAATTTTTGTTTTCTCTTTGTTTCATTCATTTACTTGTTTTTAATGCTCTCTTTCATTAACTGTTTTGTTAATACATCACCAAGACATCCTTATTCACGACAGACTCTTCATTTGGTGATTGTATTTAACATATAACAGTTTTTTTTGTTTAGTTTTAATTCAAATAAAGTTACATATGGTTAAGTTTGGTGTTGCTATGCAACAAAATTTGGTTCTAATCCTTACTAGATACTTGCATCAACTCCAAGTGAAAGTGTCACACTAAGTTTGGTGTGCCACTTATCTTTTATGCAATGTATTGTGCACACCTTCTTATCTATGCAATCACAATGTCTCTGTCCTTTGTGCCTTGATTTTTATCTTTCATTTTGCTTGCTTAGAACACATGTACTACTAACATTTCATTATGTAAGACATTCATGATCCATCTTAGCCCCATAGCCATTGTTCTAATTGTTGCTTGAGGATGAGCAAGCACTCTAAGTTTGGCAAGGGAAAGGGAAGAATTGGAGAAAAAAGACAACAATAATGAAGATGAACTACAAGGTTGTAGAGTTTCTTTTCTTCTAATTTGTTTCCAGCACTTAAATTGCATAATTGTCTTATTATCTTCTCTGTTTACATGTGTGGTATGAATAAGCATAGTTTGAATCTTGATTTGTAACATGTTGCTGTGGCATTATGACTACCAACTTGAGTTTTGTGAATTCAAAAGCAGTATCATGATCATAAACAAACAAGGCATTAAAGAAGAACTTAGCATGTGCATAAAAGTTTTGGAAAGCTAGTATGATTAATTGTTGCTCAATTGTAATAGATTTTATTTAATTGAAGTTTTCATCTAGGACATTTTGTGAAATCTTTTGAAATCATGAAAACCTTGAAAAAAAAGCAAAAAAAAAGGGCAAGAAAAGAAAAAGGGAAAGAATGAGAAAGCTGAAGGCTCTGAGTACTAATGGCAATTTATTTGTTAAGTACTTATGGTGTTTATGTATCAAGCCAAATGCTTGAAAACAAAACACTTAGAAGTCAAGGCTAGGCTCAAGTGCAAAAGCACTCCCTTAAAGCTCAAGGCTCTGAGCATCAATGATTAGAGAGTAAAGAATAGAAACAAATAAGCTTAATGAAGTCCTCTAATTAAATGCTTGTGGTGCTTATGTATCAAGTGGTAATACTTGAAAACAAAGCATTTAGAAGTCGTAGCTTTGTTATTAACTCATGGGGCAAAGCACCCAAAAGGAGAAGCTAGTAAAAAAAAATCAAAAGCTTGTTTCAAGGAAGAATTATAAGAAAAAGATTTCATAAAATGAGCTAGATAGAAGCATCAACCATTTACATTTCTTTTGTGATTGTAGCATGCATAGAAAACTAGCTTACCATGAACATTGAGTTGCTATTCTTCTTACCTTGGATTGTCAATCTTTATTGCATGATTCTTTTCTTGCTTAGGGACAAGCAAGGTTTAAGTTTGGTGTTGTGATGACATGTCACCATGTCATGTTTTTCTATACTTTTTCATACAAGAAATTGATGATTTGTGCTTAAATATTGAATGCTTTTTGTGATTAAATGGTATATTTTCTTGATCTTTTAATTTTATAGATCTTGTAGGAAATAAGAAGAAAAAGAAGCAAAAAGCACAAAATAAGCTAAAAAGGAGAAAAAAAGAGCTTTGGGGCTCACTTTAAAGTTGGAGCACACTTTAGAGCCTTAGGCCACGCTTTTAAAAGTGTGGCCCATGAACAAATTAAAGAAGAAGAGGCAATCAGCACACAAAGCTCCGCTCTTGCCAAGAGCGGAGCATCATCGTGATGCAATTTCAACTTAGAAGTAAGAATTTTCGCTAAGTTAAATTTGGGGCGCTCACAACATGACCATGCCTTCTTCAAAGGGCTATAACTTGAGCTACAGATGTCGATTGATGTGCTTTTAGTTGTGTTGGAAAGCTGACATTCAGAGCTTTCCAACGATATATGCAATTCATATTTGGCATGAAATTGAGGCACAAGTAAAAGGAATCTTTAAGGGCAAAAAAACAAGTAAAAAATCGGCCAATGCTTCCACCAAGGTTCGAAGCTGGAGCCTCACTCCAAAGCAAAGTAGCGCTCTCAAGGTGACCACAGTGCTCTCTTGGAGAGCATTATCGTGCTCTCTCCCAAAGAAAATGCAAGGAAATTGGGCAAGAATGCAACCCCAAGGTTTGAACACGGGTACCTCACCAAGCAAAAGCAATGCTCCGCTCCCCACAAGAGCAAAGCGCTATCCTGAGGCACCCAACTTGGCACGCAACAAAGAGGCTAAAGACAAGCCTCAATGCTCCGCTCCCTGGTGCACGAAATTGTGATCAATACTTTTCACAACTCAAATAATCCCCGGTGATGAAACCAAAAACTTGGTGTTCAATACCATGGCATAAACACAACTTCGCACAACTAACCAGCAAGTGTACTGGGTCGTCCAAGTAATAAACCTTATGCGAGTAAGGGTCGATCCCACAGAGATTGTTGGTATGAAGCAAGCTATGGTCACCTTGTAAATCTTAGTCAGGCAAACTCAAATGGATATGGGTGATATACGAATAAAACATAAAGATAAAGATAGAGATACTTATGTAATTCATTGGTGGGAATTTCAGATAAGAGTATGAAGATGCTTGTCCCTTCCGTCTCTCTGCTTTCCTACTGTCTTCATCCAATCCTTCTTACTCCTTTCCATGGCAAGCTTAAGCAAGGGTTTCACCGTTGTCAGTGGCTACCTCCCATCCTCTCAGTGGAAATGTTCAACGCACCCTGTCACGGCACGGCTATCCATCTGTCGGTTCTCGATCAGGCCGGAATAGAATCCAGTGATTCTTTTGCGTCTGTCACTAACGCCCCGCCCTCAGGAGTTTGAAGCTCGTCACAGT
>NC_029778.3:67138766-67139740 GCF_000817695.3 Arachis duranensis
TTCTTTAGGAACTCAGAATCTAGATAGTGTTATTGATTCTCCTAGTTAAGTATGATGATTCTTGAACATAGCTACTTATTGAGTCTTGGCCGTGGTCCAAAGCACTCTGTCTTCTAGTATTACCACCGGATACATACATGCCACAGACACATAATTGGGTGAACCTTTTCAGATTGTGACTTAGCTTTGCTAGAGTCCCCAATTAGAGGTGTCCAGGGTTCTTAAGCACACTCTTTTTACCTTGGATCACAACTTTATTTCTTTCTTTTTCTTTCTTTTTCTCTTTCTTTTTTTTCTTTCTCTTTTTTCGAAATTTTTTTTGTATTCACTGCTTTTTCTTGCTTCAAGAATCATTTTTATGATTTTTCAGATCCTCAGTAACATGTCTCCTTTTTCATCATTCTTTCAAGAGCCAACATTCATGAACCACAAATTCAAAAGACATATGCACTGTTTAAGCATACATTCAGAGAACAACAATATTGCCACCATATCAAAATAATTAAACTGTTATAAAATTCAAAACTCATGCAATTCTTTTCTTTTTCAATTAAGAACATTTTTTTTATTCAAGAAAGGTGATGGATTCATAGGACATTCATAACTTTAAGGCATAGACACTAAGACACTAATGATCACAAGACACAAACATAGATAAACATAAGCACCATTTTTCGAAAAACAGAAAATAAAGAACAAGGAAATTAAAGAATGGGTCCACGTTAGTGATGGCGGCTTGTTCTTCTTCTTGAAGATCCTATGGAGTGCTTGAGCTCCTCAATGTCTCTTCCTTGTCTTTGTTGCTCCTCTCTCATGATTCTTTGATCTTCTCTAATTTCATGGAGGAGGACAGAGTGTTCTTGGTGTTCCACCCTTAGTTGTCCCATGTTGGAACTCAATTCTCCTAGGGAGGTGTTTAGTTGCTCCCAATAGTTGTGTGGAGGAAAGTGCATCCCTTGAGGAATCTCAGGGAT
>NC_029778.3:67140614-67141058 GCF_000817695.3 Arachis duranensis
TGGCTTTGTGTTCGGCCAAAAGGGGGAGAAGTGGTGTTTAGGTTGTGTGAAAATGAAGGAGTGAAGATGGGTTTATATAGGAGTGGGGGGAGGGGTAAGGTTCGGTCAAGTGAGGGTGGGTTTGGGTGGGAAAGTAGTTTGAATTTGGATGGTGAGGTAGGTGGGGTTTTATGAAGGATGGATGTGAGTGGTGAAGAGAAAGATAGGATTTGATAGGTGAAGGGTTTTTGGGGAAGAGGTGTTGAGGTGATTGGTGAATGGGTGAAGAAGAGAGAGTGGTGGGGTAGGTGGGGATCTTGTGGGGTCCACAGATCCTGAGGTGTCAAGGAAAAGTCATCCCTGCACCAATTGGCAAGCAAAAATGCATTTTTAGCCAATTCTGGCGTTAAACACCGGGCTGGTGCCCATTTCTGGCGTTTAACGCCAGCTTCTTGCCCTTTTCTA
>NC_029778.3:67141547-67141888 GCF_000817695.3 Arachis duranensis
GAGCCTTAAACACAAAGGATTCTTCATTCACTTGAATGATTAATTCTCCTCTGTCCACATCAATCACAGCCTTTGCTGTGGCTAGGAAGGGTCTGCCAAGGATGATGGATTCATTCATGCACTTCCCAGTCTCGAGGACTATGAAATCAGTAGGGATGTAATGGTCTTCAACTTTAACCAGAACATCCTCTACAAGTCCATAAGCTTGTTTTCTTGAATTGTCTGCCATCTCTAGTGAGATTTTTGCAGCTTGCACCTCAAAGATCCCTAACTTCTCTATTACAGAGAGAGGCATGAGGTTTACACTTGACCCTAAGTCACACAAGGCCTTCTTGAAGGTA
>NC_029778.3:67142119-67143016 GCF_000817695.3 Arachis duranensis
TACACATCCTCTTCAGAGGAAGAATACTCATCAGAGCTCATGAATGGCAGAAGTAAGTCCAATGGAATCTCTATGGTCTCACTTTGAGCCTCAGATTCCCATGGTTCCTCATTGGGGAACTCATTGGAGGCCAGTGGACGTCCATTGAGGCCTTCCTCAGTGGCGTTCACTGCCTCTTCCTCCTCTCCAAATTCGGCCATGTTGATGGCCTTGCCCTCTCCTTTTGGATTTTCTTCTGTATTGCTTGGAAGAGTACTAGGAGGGAGTTCAGTAATTTTCTTTGCTTGGGAGAGTACTAAGAGGAGTTTTAGTAACTTTTTTAATCAGCTGACCCACTTGTGCCTCTAGATTTCTGATAGAGGACCGTGCCTCATTCATGAAACTGAGAGTGGTCTTGGATAGCTCAGAGACTATGGTTGCTAAGCTAGAGAGATTCTGCTCAGAATTTTTTGTCTGTTGCTGAGAAGATGATGGAAAAGGCTTGCTATTGCTAAACCTGTTTCTTCCACCATTATTATTGTTGAAACCTTATTGAGGTCTCTGTTGATCCTTCCATGAAAAATTTGGATGATTTCTCCATGAAGGATTGTAGGTGTTTCCATAGGGTTCTCCTATGTAATTCACCTCTTCCATTGAAGGGTTCTCAGGATCATAAGCTTCTTCTTCAGATGAAGCTTCCTTAGTACCGCTTGGTGCATTTTGCATTCCAGACAGACTTTGAGAAATCAAATTGACTTGCTGAGTCAATATTTTGTTCTGAGCCAATATGGCATTCGGAGTGTCAATCTCAAGAACTCCTTTCTTCTGACTAGTCCCATTGTTCACAGGATTCCTTTCAGAAGTGTACATGAATTGGTTATTTGCAACCATTTCAATTAGTTCTTGAGCTTCTGTAGG
>NC_029778.3:67145322-67145683 GCF_000817695.3 Arachis duranensis
GAGATTGTTGGTATGAAGCAAGCTATGGTCACCTTGTAAATCTTAGTCAGGCAAACTCAAATGGATATGGGTGATATACGAATAAAACATAAAGATAAAGATAGAGATACTTATGTAATTCATTGGTGGGAATTTCAGATAAGCATGTGAAGATGCTTGTCCCTTCCGTCTCTCTGCTTTCCTACTGTCTTCATCCAATCCTTCTTACTCCTTTCCATGGCAAGCTTAAGCAAGGGTTTCACCGTTGTCAATGGCTACCTCCCATCCTCTCAGTGGAAATGTTCAACGCACCCTGTCACGGCACGGCTATCCATCTGTCGGTTCTCGATCAGGCCGGAATAGAATCCAGTGATTCTTTTGT
>NC_029778.3:67146457-67151416 GCF_000817695.3 Arachis duranensis
GGCGTTTAACGCTGGGATTTCTGAGGGTGACTTTGAATGCCGGTTTGGGCCATCAAATCTTGGGCAAAGTATGGACTATCATATATTGCTGGAAAGCCCAGGATGTCTACTTTCCAACGCCGTTGAGAGCGCGCCAATTGGACTTCTGTAGCTCCAGAAAATCCACTTCGAGTGCAGGGAGGTCAGAATCCAACAGCATCTGCAGTCCTTTTTAGTCTCTGAATCAGATTTTTGCTCAGGTCCCTCAATTTCAGCCAGAAAATACCTGAAATCATAGAAAAACACACAAACTCATAGT
Organism: Arachis duranensis; assembly: GCF_000817695.3. Classification (NCBI taxonomy): domain Eukaryota; kingdom Viridiplantae; phylum Streptophyta; class Magnoliopsida; order Fabales; family Fabaceae; genus Arachis; species Arachis duranensis. The sequence goes on from NC_029778.3 coordinate 67,146,756, forward strand.
AAAGTCCAGAAAAGTGAATTTTAACTAAAAACTAATAAAAATATACTAAAAACTAACTAGATCATACTAAAAACATACTAAAAACAATGCCAAAAAGCGTACAAATTATCCGCTCATCACTCCCCACAAGAGCAGAGCACTCTACTGGGAGCAAACACTCATGGGCCAAAATTCAACCAAAAATCCATTTAAATTCAATTCCTCACCAATTGAACCAAGGCCATCTAGATCTTCAAATCCAAAGCAAGCTAAGCCCATTATCATCACTCAAAGGCACAAGGATCAATTAGCTTAGGAATTTTTTTTAATTGTAATTTGTTTAGAATTTGATTTTCATTTTTCAGCCTATAAAAAGGCATTTGTTTCAATTTCATAGGGAGGCTAGCTCCACTAGGGAGCATTAGGAGTAGTAGTAGAGAGCTCTCTCTTTTAATTTTCCTTTCGGTTTGAATTTTGGATCAAGAATTGAAGGAATTCTGTTTCACTTGATCTGAAATCTCTTTGTTCTTTTTCTGCATTGAATTTGAGTTTTCTTATTGATTTCATCTTTCCTTCTTCTGCAAATTTCCTCTTCTGCAAATTACACACTTCAGTTTACATTAATCCTGAATTTAATCGTCTGTTCCATTGGCTTTCAATTTACTTTCAAGCAATTTAATTCTTCTGCACGTGTTCTTCATTTTACATTTATGTTCATGATCTGATTTACTTTTTCTGCAAGTTTAATTCCCTGCAAGTGTTCTAAGCTTTGATTTACTTCTTTTATTTAAATTTTCTTGCTCCCATTCCCCTTTATATTTACTGCAATTTACATTTCTTGTCATTTAAGTTTCTGCAATTTACATTGCATGCTCTTTAAGCTTCCTGCATATTTACATTCTGCGATTTAAATTCACTGCTATTTACATTCTGCTGCAATAATTCTCACTCACCAATGTTAGCTTGACTAAACTAATCACCCACTAAAGTTGCTTGATCCATCAATCCCTGTGGGATCGACCTCACTCTTGTGAGTTATTACTACTTGATGTGACCCAATACACTTGCTGGTGAGTTTTGTGTTGGATCGTTTTCCACACATCAAGTATATATGTATGTAAATATTCTCCGGCCAGCTTTAGCTTCGCAGGCTGAGCCAGGAGCCACTTATTTTGTACCTTGACTCTTTAAACTTGTATTTTGTATATATATGTTTATGGATCCTAGATTTCTTCGCACGCAAGTAATCTTGTTCCTGAGAGTTGTGCTTTTAATTTTGCGATTTTATTTTACCCATTTTTCAAGGCTCCTCGTATAATATATCCTTTCCAATATTATTTTAGAGGTCGTAATACCACACCACCTCTGTTTTATAACTTAAATGTAAATCTCCATGTAGTAGGGTGCTACACTCAACATGGTAAAGGTACCAGGATAGTTAATATAAAAGATCCTAAGAAGGCCAAAGGCATTCCTAAAACTACAACACTCAGATTTCAGCTTAAGGATCCAACTAAACCAGAAATTAAGTAAGTTATCTAAGGTGTTCATGTTCTGAGTCTAACTTTAACCTAACACTTCACTTTCTATCTCCTTCAATCTTCCAAATCACCGATGGAACAACCCTCCCTCACAAATCTGCCAAGAGGGGTCGCTCAGAAAATATACACATATAATTCAAGTAAGAAAAACACAGATAGAGGTACAATTACAGCAAGTAGAACAAGTAGCAGATAAGAGTTAAGCAGTTAAGCAAACCAAAATAATGCACACTGAAGCAAAACAAACAAATGCATATGATGTATGCCTGTCCTCTGGCAGATGAATTTCATCTATCGGTTATATAGCCAGCCCAACATGTCCTGGTAGCTAACTGTTGGACAGTTGATAAACCACTATTTCATGGTTTATCTTGTGCTCAATTGAGTGATTTTTATCAACTCTTTACCCATTTATTCATACTAATCGCATGTTTTACGTTTTCCTTCCGGAATTTGTGCTATGATTGAAAACATGCTTCTTTGGTCTTATATTTGCTAATATTAATCCTCTCTTATTACCATTAGATGCCTTGATATGTGTGTTAAGTGATTTCAGGAATTACAGGGCAGGAATGGTTTAGAGGATGGAAATGAAGCATGCAAAAGTGGAAGGAATACAAGAAGTGAAGGAACTGAAAAGTTGTCAGCCTGACCCTCTCGCACTAAAATGATCATAACTTGAGCTACCAAGGTTCAAATGATGCAATTAAACTTGCGTTAGAAAGCTAACGTCCGGGGCTTCGATTTGATATATAATTTGCCATAGTGGCCATACAGATAGACAACACGAACGCGCGCTCCACACGGATGCGTCGCATCTGCAAATCTCATTCCACGCAAACGCGTGGATGACACCTCCGCGTCACTTTGCCGCGACCTGTACGGACCAGATTTCACAATCAGCGATTTCTGGGTTGTTTCTGACCCAATTTTTGGCCTAGAGAACACCGATTAGAGGCTATAAAGTGGGAAAATGCATCCATTCATAAGGAGGCTTTCATAATTCATAATTTTTAGTTTTAGATGTAGTTTTTAGAGAGAGAGGCTCTTTCCTCTCTCTTAGGATTAGGATTAGGATTAGAATTTATTTTAGGATTAGGATTTCTTTTCACTTCAGGATTATTTCATCTTCATATCAGGTTCAATGTTCCTTTTATTTATTTCCTCAATTTAGTTTATGGATTTCTATGTTTAACTCAACTTCTTTATTTGGCTACAACTGCCCATGTTACATTTGATATCTTTATTAATTCATGATTTTGAGGTATTTCAGATCTAAGATTCTTATTTAGCTTTTTATATTATTGGCTTTAATTGATTAACTGGAAGCTCTTGAGTTATCAACTACTTATAATTGACTGTTATGTCGGCTAATTAACTGGAATTCCACTAACTCTAGTCTTTCTTTAGGATTTGGCTAGGACTTGGGAAATCTAACCAATTAGTTTACTTGACTTTCCCTTCCCTTGCTTACGCAAAGGTTAACTAAGTGGGATTAACTTCCATTCTTATAGGAGTAACTAGGATAGGACTTCCGAATTTTCATATCATGCCAAGAGTTTACTTTATAGTTAATTATTTATTTTATTTGTCCTTTAATTTACTTGTTTCCCACTTTCAAAACCCCAATTTACAAAACCCATAACCAATAATAAGAACATACCTCCCTGCAATTCCTTGAGAAGACGACCCAAGGTTTGAATACTCGGTTATCAATTTTAAAAGGGTTTGTTACTTGTGACAACCAAAACATTTGTAAGAAAGGTTGATTGCTTGGTTTAGTAACTATACTAACAACGAGAGTTTACTATAACTTCTAAACCATCAATCTTCAGTTCTTCAAAATGGCGCCATTGCCGGGGAATTGCAAACGTGTGCCTTATTATTAGTTATTGTAAATATTTTTCAAAAAAAATTTCAGATTTCTATTTTAAATTTTTTATCTTATCTTATCTTATTTTTCAAAAATTAAAATCTTTTTTTCAAAAATTATATCTTTTTCAAAATATTTTCTTATCCTTTTTCAAAAAATCATATCTTTTTCAAAATCTTATCCTATCTTTTTCAAAAAAAAAATCATATCTTTTTCAAAATATTTTCTTTTTGTTAGCTTTTATTTCTATTTTCTCCTGCTACTATGAATTCTCACCCCCTCGCTTTGAGTTTGGTTCTAATTTTGTTGCAAGGAATGAAAGCTAAAACAGGACTATGCATCAAGGTCTAAGCAATTAAAGATGGATGGAGCCAAGAGGATCTGATCAACCCTTTAGGCAATAACACTTTCTAAGATATCACAGACAAAGACCATCCTACAATGCATACCAAGCTGATAGATATGGTGGACCGCCTAGTAGCTACCAACAAGCCCCACCGTATGCTCAGAGACCATCCTCACAACATAACTTTGAACCACCACACTCACAAGCCCCTTTCCACCATTCACCTCCATATGACCCCAATCCTTATTCACCACACCAACCACCATATGAACCATACCCAAAACCACCACCTCAATATACACCATCTCCAAATCCTTATCAAGAGAAACCACTTCCATGTTATGAACCTTTTCTCCCAACAAATGAACCTTCCTATCCACCCCAAACCTCCATGGAAAGCAAACTTGCCTATATCACTAGTCTCACCTCTACTCTTCAAGCACTTATATCCCGCTTAGGCCAACCCTCTACACCCAATATTCAACCCTCAAGCTCCACTGCACTTCCATCTCAACCACATAATGATCCACCCATCCCATCACCACCATCCATGGAAGAACACCCACATCCACCAATCCAAGAGCAAGATGATCCCAATTATGCTATTGATATGGAACAAGAGAGAGAGGATCGTCTTTGCGAATCCATACTTCATATGGAGCTAGAGGAGGCACTAAAGGTGAAGGTAGAAGAGATCCTTGAAGATGAAGGAATAATTGAAGGGAGTTGTCATGGAAAGGTAATCATCAAGGAGGAACAAGAGTCACGGGATCATTTCAAGGAAACAGTAGATCAATTTCATGCAACCCTTCATCAATTGAATCAAGCGATAAATCAATTAGCTTTCCAACGTTCGGACACTCAAGGAACCTCCATGGCTTCATGTGGACAATCTAATGAAGAACGTAGCATGAAGGAGACA
>NC_029778.3:67152809-67153161 GCF_000817695.3 Arachis duranensis
GGGTGATGCCTCCAGACGATTAGCCGTGCAGTGACAGCGCATAGGATCATTTTCCCGAGAGGATTGAAAGTAGCCACCGCTGATGGTGAAGCCCTACATACAGCTTGCCATGGAAAGGAATAGGAAGAATTGAAGGAAGAGTGAGCAGTGAAGTAGAGCTTCAAGAGGAGCACAGCATCTCCATACACCTATCTGAAATTCTCACTATTGATTTACATAAGTATTTCTATCCCTTTTTATTTTCCAATTATTATTAATTTTCGAAAACCCATTAAACCAATTTAATCTGCCTAACTGAGATTTACAAGGTGACCATAGCTTGCTTCATACCAACAATCTCTGTGGGATCGAC
>NC_029778.3:67153438-67153978 GCF_000817695.3 Arachis duranensis
TAGGTAATTTTCTTTTCAAAAATATTTTTCAAAATTTTTCTTTTCTTTTTCGTTTTTCTAACCATGTTTTTCGAAAAAAATGAAATAAAAATACCAAAAAATTAGAAAATCATAAAAATCAAAAATATTTTGTGTTTCTTGTTTGAGTCTTGTGTTAATTTTTAAGTTTGGTGTCAATTGCATGCTTTTAAAATTTTTCTTGCATTTTTTTTCGAAAACTCCATGCATTCATAGTGTTCTTCATGATCTTCAAGTTGTTCTTGACAAGTCTTCTTGTTTGATCTTGATGATTTCTTGTTTTGTGTTGTTTGTTGTTTTTCATATGCATTTTTCGTTTGTTAGAGTCCATGCATTAAAGATTTCTAAGTTTGGTGTCTTGCATGTTTTCTTTGCATCAAAAATTTTTCAAAATTATGTTCTTGATGTTCATCAGGATCTTCAAAGTGTTCTTGGTGTTCATCTTGACATTCATAATGTTCTTGCATGCATCTTGTGTCTTGATCCAAAATTTTCATGTTTTGGGTCATTTTTGTGTTTTTC
>NC_029778.3:67156694-67158169 GCF_000817695.3 Arachis duranensis
AACATTGACCTGATCACCTTGTGGCTCCATGAGAGCCACTGTCAAGCTATTGACGTTAAAGAAGCGCTTGTTGGGAGGCAACCCAATTTTATTTATCTAATTTTTATTTTATTTTGTTTTATTGTTATTTTGTGTTTTATTAGGTACATGATCATGAGGAGTCACGAAAAAATCATAAAAATTAAAAACAGAGTCAAAAACAGAAGAAAAAATTTTCACACCTTGGAGGACGCACAGACTGGCGTTCAACGCCAGTAAGATGCATCTGGCTGGCGTTCAACACCAGAACAGAGCATCATTCTGGCGCTGAACGCCAGAAACAAGCAACATCCTGGCGCTGAACGCCAGGAATGTGCCCAGAGAAGAAAAGCTGGCGCTGAACGCCAGGAATGTGCCCAGAGAAGAAAAGCTGGCGCTGAACGCCAGTAACAAGCATGAAACTGGCGTTCAACGCCAGAAACATGCTTTACATGGGCGTTGAACACCCAGAACGTGCACCAATGGGCGTTTAAACGCCAGTTTGGTGTGCAAAGGCATTTTACATGCCTATTTGGTGCAGGGATGGAATTCCTTGACACCTCAGGATCCTGTGGACCCCACAGGATCACCTCAGGATCTGTGGACCCCACAGGATCCCCACCTAATATATTTCCACCTTACCTCCTAATCCTATTTTTGTGATTTGAATTCCCCATGTCACACTTCCCAACACTTCTCACCATTCACCTCAATTCCTCTTCCCAATTACCCCTTCACCACTCACATCAACCCACTCTTCCCCATAAACCCCACCTACCCTCATACAATTCAAATTCAATTTCCCACCCATTCCCACCCAAAATGGCCGAACACCCCCCCTCCCCTCTCCCTATAAATACCCCTCCATTTTACTTCTTTTTTACACAACACAAACCCCTCTTCTCCCACTTAGCCGAACCTACCTCTCACCCCTTCTTCTCCCACATAGCCGAACCTACTTCTCTCCCTCTCTACCATATTTTCTTCTTCTTCTTCTTCTCTTCTTTTCTTTCTTGCTCGAGGGCGAGCAAGATTTTAAGTTTGGTCTGGTAAAAGCATAAGTTTTTTGTTTTTCCATTACCATCAATGGCACCTAAGGCCGGAGTATCCTCTAGAAAAGGGAAAGGGAAGACAAAAGCTTCCACCTCCGAGTCATGGGAGATGGAAAGATTCATCTCCAAGAGCCATCAAGACCACTTCTATGGTGTTGTGGCAAAGAAGAAGGTGATCCCCGAGGTCCCTTTCAAGCTAAAAAAGAATGAGTATCCGGAAATCCGACATGAAATCCAAAGAAGAGGTTGGGAAGTCATAACCAACCCCATGCAACAAGTCGGAATATTGATGGTTCAAGAGTTCTATGCCAATGCATGGATCACTAGGAACCATGATCAAAGTATGAACCCGAATCCAAAGAACTATCTCACAATGGTTCGGGGGAAATACTTAGATTTTAGTCC
>NC_029778.3:67158496-67241353 GCF_000817695.3 Arachis duranensis
AAGAGGATAAGCCCATCACCAAGAAGAGGATGGAGCAAGCAAGAGAAACCATGCACGGTTCTCAAGAAGTGCATGAGGAAGCTCATCATCAACAAATTCCTGAGATGCCTCAAGGAATGCACTTTTCTCCCAACAACTATTGGGAGCAACTCAACACCTCCTTAGAAGATTTGAGCCACAATGTTGAACAATTAAGGGTGGAACATCATGAGCACTCCATCATTCTCCAAGAAATAAGAGAAGACCAAAGAGCAATGAGGGAGGAGCAACAAAGGCAAGGAAGAGACATAGAAGAGCTTAAGGACATTGTTGGTCCTTCAAGAAGAAGACGCCACTAAAGGTGGATTCATTCCTTGTTCTTTATTTCTTTCTGTTTTCGGTTTTTAAATGTTGTGTTTATCTATGTTTTGTGTCTCTACTTCATGATCATTAGTATGTGACCATGCCTTAAAGCTATGAATAAAATCCATTAATCCTTCACCTCTCTTAAATGAAAAATGTTTTAATTCAAAAGAACAAGAAGTACATGAATTTCGAATTTATCCTTGAATTTAATTTAATTATATTGATGTGGTGACAATACTTTTTGTTTTTCTGAATGAATGATTGAACAGTGCATATGTCTTTTGATATTGTTGTTTATGAGTGTTAAAATTGTTGGCTCTTGAAAGAATGATGAACAAAGAGAAATGTTATTGAGGATCTGAAAAATCATGAAATTGATTCTTGAAGCAAGAAAAAACAGTGAAAAAGCAAAAGCTTACGAAAAAAAAAATGGAGCTAAAAAGAGTATATAGAAAAAGAAGGAGCAATAGAAAAAGCCAATAGCCCTTAAAACCAAAAGGCAAGGGTAAAAAGGATCCAAGGCTTTGAGCATCAATGGATAGGAGGGCCCAAGGAAATTAAATCCAGGCCTAAGCGGCTAAATCAAGCTGTCCCTAACCATGTGCTTGTGTCATGAAGGTCCAAGTGAAAAGCTTGAGACTGAGTGGTTAAAGTCGTGATCCAAAGCAAAAGAGTGTGCTTAAGAGCTCTGGACACCTCCAACTGGGGACTCTAGCAAAGCTAAGTCACAATCTGAAAAGGTTCACCCAGTTATGTGTCTGTGGCATTTATGTATCCATTAGTTTTTATGTTAAAATCACATTTCTGGACTTTACTATGAGTTTGTGTGTTTTTCTGTGATTTCAGGTAAATTCTGGCTGAAATTGAGGGACTTGAGCAAAACTCTGAAAAAGGCTGACAAAAGGGCCCCGGAAGTGAATTTATGCATCAAATACTTACTCATGTAAACCCTAGTAGCTAGTCTAGTATAAATAGGATAAGTTACTATTGTATTAGACATCTTTGGTCTCAGTTTTGTATTATTCTTCATCTTAGGAGACTACTGATCACATTCAGGGGGGCTGGCCATTCGACCATGCCTGAACCTTTTACTTATGTATTTTCAACAGTGGAGTTTCTGCACACCATAGATTAAGGGTGTGGAGCTCTGCTGTACCTCAAGTTCCAATACAATCACTATTTCTTTTTATTCAATCCCCTTTTATTCTTATTCCAAGATATACGTTACACTCAACTTTGATGAATGTGATGATCCGTGACACTCATCATCATTCTCACCTATGAACGTGCGTGACTGACAACCACTTCCGTTCTACCTTAGGCCGGGTGCATATCTCTGAGATTCCCCAACAGAATCTTCGTGGTATAAGCTAGATAGATGGCGGCATTCATGAGGATCCGGAAAGTCTAACCTTGTCTGTGGTATTCCGAGTAGGATCCTGGGAATCCGGAAAGTCTCACCTTGTCTGTGGTATTCCGAGTAGTATTTCGGTATTGAATGACTGTGACGAGCTTCAAACTCCTGAAGGCTGGGCGTTAGTGACAAACGCAAAAGAATCAATGGATTCTACTCCAACCTGATTGAGAACCGACAGATGATTAGCCGTGCTGTGACAGAGCATAGGAACGTTTTCACTGAGAGGACGGGATGTAGCCATCAACCATGGGTGATGCCTCCAGACGATTAGCCGTGCAGTGACAGCGCATAGGATCATTTTCCCGAGAGGATTGAAAGTAGCCACCGCTGATGGTGAAGCCCTACATACAGCTTGCCATGGAAAGGAATAGGAAGAATTGAAGGAAGAGTGAGTAGTGAAGTAGAGCTTCAAGTGGAGCACAGCATCTCCATACACCTATCTGAAATTCTCACTATTGATTTACATAAGTATTTCTATCCCTTTTTATTTTCCAATTATTATTAATTTTCGAAAACCCATTAAACCAATTTAATCTGCCTAACTGAGATTTACAAGATGACCATAGCTTGCTTCATACCAACAATCTCTGTGGGATCGACCCTTACTCGCGTAAGGTTTATTACTTAGACGACCCAGTACACTTGCTGGTTAGTTGAACGGGGTTGTGAGTTATGGTATTGGCATCATGTTTTTGGTGCCATTACCAGGGAATGAAAAGCAATGAATTTTGCAAAATGGAATAACAATTGAATCACAATTTCGTCCACCAGTACTTGAAGGTGAAGAAATGGTTGAACAGGAAATCATTAAGGATGAATACGATTTCATACTTAAATACCTGGATCAAGCAAGAAATCGATTACCTTTCCGACGTTCGAACATTCAACAGACTCACATGGCTTCATGTGGAGAATCTAATGAAGAACGCAACACGAAGAAGACACTAGAGACTCCAGTGGACAACAAAGAGCATAACTTTGTACTGGAACAAATAGAGGACGCTATCATTGTAGAAGAAGAAGAGTTGGTTGAAGATTTAGGAGATGTTGAACCTCCTTGGAAATACAGAGTCATGGAAGACCCCGTCAAGGATGTTACAATTGATGCTAAAGAGGATGTTGCACAGCCTCCAATCCAGATATCTTATGAAGAATTGGACGGAGTAACTCAAGACGCATGTTTCCTTGATGATGATAGTCACCAGTCAAGTCCTCCTAGTGATGAACTTACACCCGCAAGTGAATTCTTTGAGACAGAAGAATCTTCCCCAAGTGAATACGAAGATGATGCAGAGGTCGACTTTTCTCAACCTCCTAATTATGACCCAAGTGATGAGGAAGATATGGAAGACTTTGACCAGGACATGGCTGGAATGGAAAAGGTTTGCAAGGAAGTGGAGGAATTCACTGAAGACCACAAGGGAGTAGAGCTTGCAGAACCACTGAAAACACCTATCCCAAGGCCACTACCACCCAATACAAACCTCAAGTGGGTAAAATTCGTAGCTTTTATCTTTACTTTTCCACTTGAATATGGTCTGCTTGAAACAGATGGCCAGCTTAAAGCTCTTTGCGGCTTTAAGAGTAAAAGGGAATTGACTCGCACTCAGAGTTGGTATGCAAGATTCAATAAGATTTCACACTTCAATTTGAGGTGCAAGGATTGGTGTCAAGCTCAATTGCAAGGATCTCGGAAGCTGATTGGTCACTGCAGTGAGAATTCAGACTACTCACCACCCGGCTGGAAAAATGCAGATCAAGACAAAGATGGGTGTAAAAGTAGAGTTTGGGATCCTGGAATCTATTCTGACATTCAACACCCCGGGACCCTGGAAACCTGTTTGAAACTGCTCAAAGGTTTTATGTGCCTTGTTTGGGACCCCGGAGGACGCTGGCACTCCAAGCACTAGTGGAGATTTCAGGATGAGTTCAAGCACAAGCCACCATCACAAGGAGCTCGCCAAATGTCCAACTTAAGGACTTTAACTAAAAGTGCTGGGAGGGAGACAACCCACCATGGTATGATCGTTCCTTCTGTATTTCACTCTGTTTTTGAATTTTATTTGAACCTGGAATTTTTGCATGACATTCATTGCATTTTGCATTTTGCATACTGCATATAAATATATATATATACAAAAAAAATATTTTCGCACGCGACGCGACAGTGTCGCCGACGCGTCCGCGTCATAGGTGCGTTGGGAAGAAAACAAATTGAACAGAGAGTCACGCGAAAGCGTGGCTGGAGGCGTGCCTTTGGCACAAATTGGTCCACGCGACCGCGTCGCCGACGCGTCCACGTCATGTGGGAAAAATGCCTCCCACGCGTCCGCGTCACCCACGCGAACGTGTGGCTCTATGGAATCGACATAAATGGGTGTATGGCAGTAAGTTGGGCTGGAATGAGGCTGGCTCCATGCTAGAAGCACAAGCCCTACTACGCGAACGCGTGCCACACGCGCCCGCGTCGCTTTTCAACATAGGCCACCCACGCGATCGCATCACCCACGCGTCCGCGCCGTTTTCATATTCAGGCCATCCACGCGAACGCGTCACCCACGCGACCGCGTCACCCAAAGATTTGGCAATAATGAATTTTGAACAGAGAGTTGTGCGAACGCGAGGCTGCCCTCGCGCCAGTAGCACAAAATGCGTCACGCGTCCGCGTGACCGACGCGACCGCGTCGATTAATTTTAGCGCAAGTCGCGCGACCGCGTCCCCGACGCGTCCGCGTCGACTGCGCCGCACAGCTTACCCTAAACTGCCAAAATATCTTATCTTTTCTTCCCCAATCTTAATTTTTCCTCCCCCTTTCTTCCTTACTTCTTTCTTCCCTTCTCTCCCTTCTCATTCTTCTTATCTTTCATTTTATTTATTTGCATATTTCATTCATTGCATTTTAATTTAGTGTATATTTTTCCTTCTTTTCTAAATTCATTATTTTTTCTTTGGTGTTGAATTTTGTTATTCAACTGTCGTGTCTTTTCTGGTATTATTTTGGTGCTCAGTGACTTGTTTTATTCTGGTTAGGTAATATTATTTATATCAATGCCAATCTTTTAAACCTGTATCACTTTTGCATTGACATGAACTTATATTATCTCTCCTTACCCACACTCTCTTCCCTCATTGTTGCAAATTTTTGCATTATTGATATGCCATGTGTCTCTACTGTTTTCTCACTTGCATGTTGTAGCTACCATGTAACTTAGAATATCACTATTTGGCATTAACCAACCCAGATATTATTTATTTTCTTATCTTTATTTTTGGGTTACTTTTCTTCTTTTTCTCTTCTTTCAGGATGGTCACCAGGGAAGGAAAAGGGAAAGCTTCTAACTGGGGAGACAGGTAAGTCAATCTGCACAATCTATAGAGAAAGACATCAGTTGGAGCAGCCCGTCCACTTGTACATCTTTGCATGAACCGAGGACGTTGCAATCTTTAAGTGTGGGGAGGTCGATACCGATCTCCATGGGTTAGTTAGTCCCTTCTCAATGCCAATTTTTGCTTTTCATTGTTGCATTTGCATGTTTGATTGCATGTCTGTTTTATTTTGTGCATATTTTACCACTTGGTTGAAGTAATATTTTCTTTTTCAAGAAAAATTTTTATATTATTTCACTAATTTAAATTAAAAACTTTTTGAAAAAACTTGTATGTAAGAAATATTATTTTGGAACATAGTTTAGAGCTCGAACACATAAAACCAGTGAGATTTTGAGCCTAATTGATTGGTTACATTTTATCAACCAATATATTTTATTTTTGTGTGTTATTCCTTACCCTTTCCATTATCCTTTGCAAACCAATTTAAGCCTATTTTACCCATTTGTTCTTTACTTTATCTCATTACTAACTCTAAGCGACAAACAATAATGTCCTTAATTTGAATCCTTGGTTAGCTTAGACTAGTAAACGTGCTCATGATTTAAGTGTGGGGAAGTTGGGTTTGAAAATATTTGGTTTGAATAATTGGGTGTTGTATATTTTAGTGAAAATATGCAAAATAATAGTTGAGCACATATTATTGCATTCAATACTTTAATCATATGCATTGAGAAAAATAAAAGAAAAATAAAAAAAGAAAAAAAAGTGAAAAAGAAAAGAAAAGAAAAAAAAAGCAAATAATAAAAGGGGACAAAATGCCCCAAAGTAAGTGTTGGTATCAATGCATATGTACTAAACTCAATTTTAGGATGCATGAACATGTGGAAAACACGGTTAATGGGAAGTTAGATTTTGCATTTTAATTAAATGGATTGTCTTAAGTTAGGCAGAAAGTTTATGTTAATTAAGGATTCAAATTTTAGTCCACTTGGCCAAATACAATCCTACCTTGGCCCTAACCCCATTACAACCCTTAAAAGACCTCTTGATTTGTGTATTGGTGCATTAAATTTTTGTTGATTGTTAGATGAAGAGCAAGCTATAGAAAGCAAGATTAATAGAGAATTGATAGAATTGACCCTAGACACTTGAGAGTTAGAATGATATACACTACTAGTAAGGGTTCAGTGCTGAATTCTATGTTCCCTGCTTTCATGAGCTATCTTCTTCTTGCGAGTTAATTGTACTGTATTTTGTAATTTGAATTAATGAAATCTGGTTCATATTAGTTCCTGAAAGATTTATTTACTTTTCACCAAGTAGGTAGAATCATTTTTTGCATGTAGTTACATTCATATAAATAGGTTGCATTTCATACATTCTACCATTCCCCTTCACTCTTTTAGTTCTCTTGAGCTTAGCATGAGGACATGCTAATGTTTAAGTGTGGGGAGGTTGATAAACTACTATTTCATGGTTTATCTTGTGCTCAATTGAGTGGTTTTTATCAACTCTTTACCCATTTATTCATACTAATCGCATGTTTTACGTTTTCCTTCCGGAATTTGTGCTATGATAGAAAACATGCTTCTTTGGTCTTATATTTGCTAATATTAATCCTCTCTTATTACCATTAGCTGCCTTGATATGTGTGTTAAGTGATTTCAGGAATTACAGGGCAGGAATGGCTTAGAGGATGGAAATGAAGCATGCAAAAGTGGAAGGAATACAAGAAGTTGAAGGAACTGAAAAGCTGTCAGCCTGACCCTCTTGCACTAAAATGATCATAACTTGAGCTACAGAGGTCCAAATGATGCGGTTCCACTTGCGTTGGTAAGCTAACGTCCAGGGCTTCGATTTGATATATAATTCGCCATAGTGGCCGTACACATAGGCGATGCGAACGCGTGCTCCAGGCGAACGCATCGCATCTGCGAATCTCATTCCACACAAACGCGTGGATGACGCCTCCGCGTCACTTTGCCGCGACCTGTACGGACCAGATTTCACAATCACGATTTCTGGGCTATTTCTGACCCAATTTTCGGCCCAGAGAACACAGATTAGAGGCTATAAAGTGGGAGAATGCATCCATTCATAAGGAGGCTTTCATAATTCATAATTTTTAGTTTTAGATGTAGTTTTTAGAGAGAGAGGCTCTCTCCTCTCTCTTAGGATTAGGATTAGGATTAGAATTTATTTTAGGATTAAGATTTCTTTTCACTTCAGGATTATTTCATCTTCATATCAGGTTCAATGTTCCTTTTATTTATTTCCTCAATTTAGTTTATGGATTTCTATGTTTAACTCAACTTCTTTATTTGGCTACAACTGCCCATGTTACTTTTGATACTTTTATTAATTCATGATTTTGAGGAATTTCAGATATTTTGAGGTATTTCAGATCTAAGATTCTTATTTAGCTTTTTATATTATTGGCTTTAATTGATTAACTGGAAGCTCTTGAGTTATCAACTATTTATGATTAATTGTTATGACAGCTAATTAACTGGAATTCCACTAACTCTAGTCTTTCTTTAGGATTTGGCTAGGACTTGGGAAATCTAACCAATTAGTTCACTTAACTTTCCCTTGCTTACGCAAAGGTTAACTAAGTGGGATTAACTTCCATTCTTATAGGAGTAACTAGGATAGGACTTCCGAATTTTCATATCTTGCCAAGAGTTTACTTTATAGTTAATTATTTATTTTATTTGTCCTTTAATTTACTTGTTCCCCACTTTCAAAACCCCAATTTATAAAACCCATAACCAATAATAAGAACATACCTCCCTGCAATTCCTTGAGAAGACGACCCGGGGTTTGAATACTCGGTTATCAATTTTAAAAGGGTTTGTTACTTGTGACAACCAAAACGTTTGTAAGAAAGGTTGATTGCTTGGTTTAGTAACTATACTAACAACGAGAGTTTACTATAACTTCTAAACCATCAATCTTCAGTTCTTCAACAGTCCCTCTGTGCATTCCCAAGCTTAAAAATAATATCCATGGAGTCAAACTCCAAGCTCAAATATAATATTCCATGGAGTCAAACTCCAAGATCAATAACATAATATTCCATGGAGTCAAATTGCAAACTCAGTAATATTCCATAGAGTCAAACTCCAAACTAAATAATATAATATTCCATTTATATATACGCATGCCCATGGGGAACCCGGGGAGTTAAAGTACCCGGTCACATCTTGGGACAGAGGATCAATAATTAGTCTCAAATATATAAGCCATATAATAATCTTTTTCTTTTTAAAATAACACTTCAAATTAAAACCCTAATTTTCATAGAAATTTTGATAATATCTACTCTAAAACTCGAATTTCTGCCACCTTTCAAGGGTCCCAACCACCAAACCAAATACCTATGGTTCATTCAAATCACTTTCAGTATCAAATTCTTTCAAAATCAAACTAATTCCAATACTAATTTGTTTCAAAAAACCAACCAACTCCAGCAGCAAACCGTTTAAAAAATCGAATCACACATCACATACCATAGGCATAATCCATCAATAATTCATTCAGTTCATTCTTATCCTAAGGTCTTGTAGCCTATGTTTTCACGTGACATTAAACACTAACTATGAGAAACCAAAACCATACCTTGGCCAATTTCTCCCTAAGCTTAGAACACCTCAAAAATTTCTCCTTTAACAAGTTCTAAGCTTTCAAATGTCAATTCCTCAAGTTTAGCTTAATCACCCAAATTTCATTCCAAACCACCCAATTGAACTCCAGATCAACAAGAACACAATCTAATTCACACAATATCGCTATAATCATCACATGGTTCACTTATTCAATAATTCACAAGGGTTCATTAGTTTTTTACCTTCCCACGGATCAATTGGACAAAACCCAGTAATTTTTCATTGCTAAGAGTTCACCTAAATTATCAAAATCATTCAATTCCTCAATACCCAAACTCAAAAATCACGAAATTTAGGAGAGAAATAATTGGATGAGAAATGCAAATTTCTTACCATTTTGTTCAGATAGAATTGAAGAGAATTTTAAGATAAACGCGTAGCCCCAAATGGCTCGTCAATGAGAGCTCTGAATTGAAAGTTATGATTGAGTGAAAATTGGAAGTGGGTTAAGCTAAGGGTTTTCTTAGATTGCTTCATCGCCTGTGTGAAGTGGAGTATCGAAAGGGAAAGGAATGGCTGAAGTCAATTAATTGAAGGTGAATGGGTTGGACCTTGGGCCCGGTTTAGGTTCAGTTCAACCGGTTCGGTCTATTGGCTCTTTTTAGGCCAGAATCCTTGTTAAAATTTTTATTTTTAATATTCATACTCCTCTAGATTATAAAAATTTAATTTCATAATTTCTTTGAATAATAATTCATTTATTGACTAATTATTTATTTATTTCGCAGAGTTTACAATAAGAAAAAAGTTGCTCATAAAAAAGGATATGTCTTAACATATATACTTTACCTTCTTTGTTCATATATTTATGTCCTCTATGTTGAGAGTCATAACCAAGAAATAAACACATTAATGAGTTATAATCAAACTTTACTTTGTTAATGGGTCTTAAGTATGGTGATTTATTTTACCAAACAAAGACTCAAATGGTGATTTATTTTTAAGAACACTAACTAGAATTCTATTAATAATAAACACGGCTGGGCTAAAGGCATCCTCCTAAGGTTTCGTTGGAAGAGATGTAGCAGCAAACAATGATAATCCTACCTCAGTTATATGTCTATGTTTGCATTCTACTAGGCCTTGTTCTTGATGAGTATATACACAAGATAAAAAATGCAAAAGTCCATTATTAGAGAGATATTCTGTAACACCCTAATTACCCTAAGCCTTACCTCGCGTCGTAAAGCAAAGGTTAATCAAAGGTTACGACAATTCTAAAGCTCGTACATATATATAAAGAAATAATAATTCTAGAAGCCCAATAAAGAATTAAGCTCAAAAACAGAGTTTGAAAAGTTCCAAATGTTCACACAAAGCTACAACTTAAGGCACAAGATATACATACAGATATCAAGACACATATAGATATATAAGAGCATAATAGTATAAAGATCTAGTCGCAGCTCGCGGAGTTTAAGCCGGCTAGTTATATACAGACAATATAGAGTTGTTGAAAGTAAAACATCTTATACAATAATTCTCTCAAAGTAAGCCTCTAAGGCATAGATAAACAAAAGTGAGAGATCTAATCAAAATAAATTAAAAGACTTCAAAACATAGCAAGGATCCTCCGTTCTGTCACCATCAAAGTAACTCACTAAGGTGGGTTGCGACCTGCATATGAAAAATAACAACAGAGTATGAAATGAGAACTGGAGGTTCTCAGTATGGTAACACTGCCCAATGATGTAAGATATAAGACTCTTGGATGCCAGAGGCAATCCTGGAGATTCATATCCTTCATGAGAATCAGACTTAAAACATAAGTATATTTAAAATCATTACTTAAAACCATAGAGAAAAATAAGGGGATCTAACTTAGTGGATTTCTAATCTAACAACTCCCCGTTGTCCCACAGTCTTCTCCTACCTAACCACCATGCGATCCTATCGCCACCGCCTTTTAAACCTCCTAAATCCCAGTAGAAAACACAGATAGTAATAATGCAAGTAAAGCACAAGTATTGCCACATATATACTCACACACACATTAAGTAATTCACACACACACATTAAGTAATTCAATAAGCATTTAGGCATGTTAAGCACTTAGGAAAACAATACAAGTCGGCAAAGCAAACCAACAGATGGAATATACATATGATGAATGTCTGTCCTATTTGGCTGTGATATCACATTGTCGGTTTAACTGCCAACCCAACACATCTCCATGGAGATGTCCCATTTCGGTCTCAGAATGGGAACGTCCGAGATATCGTTCCTGGAACATGGTCCAGGATATAGTGCTTGCACACTCTATTGATTCTGAAGGGATGCGAGCGGGATACTTTTGCCACAGACCTCACATTTCAATATAAGCGGGATAAACCTACCATACTTACATCGCCGCCGCGACCCCGACAGGCGGGATTAACCTACCGTCCCTGCCAGGTGCATAGCGTCTCAACAACCTCATTAAAAATTAATACATCAGTGGTTTCAGAAATTGCATTTCAGTATATCAGTAATTCATCATTCCACTTCGAGTACCAGACTTGTATCAACCACCATAAATTCATAATTTTCACAACTCATTATGTCAATTGTTATTACAGCATTCTGTGATCTCTCTCAACTAATCCATCCTCAGTACACCAGAAACCTAAGAGTATATCTTCTAAAGTTCATACAGAGATTCATCTATTTAAGTTTTTAACTCATCCTTGGTAGTATTAGGACCTAAGCACTATGTAGTATTCTTAAATGGCCTTTAAAGAATGTTTGGGAAGCTAGAGACCTTTTGAAAACAAGGAAAAACAGCTTTTCAGAAAAACAAGGGTCTCGCGTACGCAAGCCTCTGCCTCGCGTACGCATGCTGTTGAAAAGGGGGTAGTCACGTACACAACCCCCTGCTCATGTTGCGTGCCTCCTGTCGCGTATGCAACCCACACCAGACTTAAGAAAATGTCAAATGTTGCAGAATTCAGTTTTTTGGCACCAAACTTTAAACAGTCAAAATTTCCTCTATAAAAATTCTTTTTCTTCAAACTTTATATCAATTTAAAGCTCTCAAAGCAACCTTTAATTTAAAACAAGGTTCATTCAAATTTAAGCTTTGGGGCTCGAGTTATGCTCTGTCAAAGTTCACCAAAAACTAATTTTTACCAAAAATAACAAGGTTCACATTTTTCTAAAATTCACAACCAAAACCAACTCAGAAACCGCACCAACTCCAATTCACATCAGATCTTACCATTTGTGTCACAATTCACTACTCATATTACATAATCCTCAACCCCAAATATCAATTTTTATCATCCTAAAATCATTTCTCAACTAGCAAACTCATCAATCATCATTCTATCACTACCAATCATAATAATTAACCTCATTCAACCTCAATTTCAATCTTCAATACCATTTATCAACATCAATACCACGATTCATCAAAATAACAGAAATCATCAAATCATCATACATCATCATTCAATAAATTCAACAACCCATTCAATCCAAACCTATCCTTTGGATCACTAGCCTAAGTGTCCAAAAATATTATATATTACATAGAGAAAACCAAAACCATACCTTAGCCGATTTTAATTTGCATAAAATCACTAATTGATCACACCAAGCTCAAACCAAGCCACCAATTTAGCTTCAAATGTTCCCAATATCACAATTATCAAACTATACACAATTAATTCATAGAATCAATACCTAGGGTTTCTAAATACACAATTTTTCAAGGAATAAGAGCAAGCTTACCTTTTTTGATGGTGTTTGGAGTACAAACTACCAATAACCCAACCTTAAACACCACATAAACAATTAAAAACACAAAATCTACTCAAATTCAAAGCCTAGATTTTCAAATTTTTGGAAGGAAAGGCTGAGAGGGAAATCAAAATTTTCTTATCAGTTTCTTAGGTGGATTTTGTAGAGCTCTTTGTGGTGATCGCATGGTCGCAAATGGTGCGGCGATCGGAGCTCCATAGCTCAAGTTATGAGCCTGGGAAGTTGTATGTGAATTGTGACAATGGAGATTTCTCTCCTTCCCAACTCAGCTGCATGTGTTTATTGTGTTTCTGAATGTTGTGTGCTGAACGGGTCAAGTTTAGAGTGTTAAATGTGTTGGCCTTGGGCGCAACTTGGGCCCAGTCTTCATCGTCGGTTATAGGTAGCGGACCGGACCGTTTTCATCGTTGGTTCCTAGTTCGACTGGTTCAACCGGTCAGTTTGATCTGGTTTTCAGAACCACGGCGTGAACATTGTGAGGCTAAGTGAGCTACAGCTTCGATTAAGGTAACCATGATGTTTTCTTGCCTCTTTCAAGTTTCACTTTGTTCTTGAAGAAATGAAATGATAGTGTCATCTATGAGTTCTTGAAGGGGAGATAAGGGTTCGCTGTTTAAGAGAAAGGTTTCAAAATTGAGAAGTGGTTTATATTGGTGAGAATATTGAGGTGGTGCATATGGGGTTGGTGTTGGGATGGTAGTGGTTCAACAATTGCTCGTTCATAACGGTCACAAGGGTGTTCATAAGGAGGTTATAGATTTCGATCTTGTGGAGGTGTTTGGTAGTATGGGGCTTGTAAGTATGGTGCTCGTGGCCTATGTTAAGGAAGGGGTTCATAGGCATCTGGTGGTTGTGGTTGATAACCATAAGGAGGTCCACCATAGCCATTAGGTTGGTACGCATCACGGGGCAGATTGTAACCATAAGAGACCGGAGGAGGTTGCCAAGAAGGTTGTCTATAAGCATACGGCTCCTCGCTCAATTGAATTTCTGATCCATAATGCGATCCATCATTGAAGTTCTTATTTCCTGCAACATAGTTGTAACCAAACTCATAGCCAAAAGGGTGAGAATTCATAGAGAAAATAAGAAATAAAAATGAAAGCTATCAAGAAACAAATAAAAACACACTTCTAACTACTAACAAAAATCAAGAAATAAGCAAAAAGCAACCTATTCACATATTCACATATTAACAATAGCCAATAACAAGCACACATTACAACTCCCCGACAACGGTGCCAAAAACTTGGTGACAGGCCAAACGTCGGTTCAGAATTTCTCAATAAAAGAAATCGGGTTGCAAGTATAGTTCAAAGCCAACAAATAACCCATATCAAAGTTTACTTTGTCACAAATGCAAACTAATAAAAACTGAGAGTATTTGATCTTGGATCATCTTTCAAAGGAATTGCTGTGAGGTGTGCGTATTATCAACTATGAGAATAGGGGGTTTTACAGATAAACAGGTAAGAAATGACAAGAAAATAAAGTTAAAAACTAAAGGAAGATAAATGCTAAAAGATACTCCTGGCAAGGATTGAGAATCAAAGCTTCCTATCCAAGTCATTGACCACAAACATGGTGATTACCTAGAGTTAATCCCATTTTGTCATCTCCAACATCGGGAGAAAATCAAATAGGCATAGTCAATCATAATCCATATGTCTTACTCGTCAACGGAAACAAGAACAACTAACAACCCTAAATCACCATCAATATTGAACATCAACGATTCTCGTGTTACTAACCACGACATGACAATTACAAAAACCTAATTAGTCAACCTCTAATGGTGAGGTAAGACAGCCGGGCTTAGCCAATCTCACTTTTGCATGTTTTTCGTCACTTTTTCAAGCCATCATTGCTTTCTAAGCCTGAAATCACTCAACAAATATATCAAGGCATCGAATAGAATTAAAGAGAATTAAATTAGCAATTTAAAGGCCTAAAAAACATATTTTTAATCATTAAGTGCAATTAGAAAAAATTCACAAAACTATGTTATTTCAGTTAATAAATGCAAGGTAAGTTAATAAAATCCACCCAATTCAATCCAAAATTTACCATAAAATAGTGGTTTATCAATTATCCATCAAGAATAGCAAATATGTGATAATCTTTTTGTAATTTGTAGCCAATTGCATGTAAAGAGTCGACTAACTATTAATTTTTGCTGAGATATTCTAGAACTGAACCAGTTTTCTAATTGATTAAAGATGGACCTTTAAACTCTAAATTCTTGTTGCTGAAGATTAAGAGAAATAATCGTTGAGGGCGTTCCAGATTTCATAAAAGTGATGACAATGAAGAATTTTGTTGGAGTAGTTATTGAGGCAAGAACCGAAGTTGAAAGTGTAAGTTTATCAAGTCTCTATGTTTTGAATTATGCAATTTCTACTATTATCTTTTAAGAAGCATCTTCTTCAAATTATTGTGAAATCTTCGATATGCACAAATGAACTTCAAGGCTAAGACTATGAACTGTGAATAGAACCCGGTGCCTCTAGATGTTGAAGTTATTATCATACAATTTATCTCCAATTGGAGATTTGGATTTTTTGAAGGTGATGAATCTGTGAGTGTAATGAACATGGCAGGAAGAAAGAAGAGAGAAAAAAATAGAAAGAGGATCGAGGAGGAAAAAGAAGCACGCAATAGCTTTTGATAACATAAACGTTTTCTTAGAAGCTTGGTATGGAATTGAACTATAGAAGAATAGGAGTGATAGATTACTGAAGCAGAGAAAGAACAATGAAAGAAAACTTAGAGAGTAAGAATGTTGAACGTATATCAATTCTATTTCATATTGAAAAATGATTATTACCATCCTAATATTTAGAGATTCTAATGAGTCATATATATAGAAAGCTAATATCCTTACATGACTGAAAAAGGCGAAACAGAAATAATAGATTCTCACTCTTCATAATAGAATTTCATTTTCAACTTACTACCCTTAATAATATTTCTCATAAAATTAAAGATATCCCACTTAAGAATTAAATCTCTAAACCTGAACATTCTCTTATTATCATAATATTCTATTAATTTAAATATTTTTGACACGACAATAACTTAATTACAAGATTTAAAATGGTATAAAAATCTAATTATTAAAAATTTTTAAATTATAAAAACTTAATTATAAATTTAATAAAATTATAGAACTAAAAGAGTAATTAATTTAACTTTTCTTTTATTATTATTTTTTTACAAATTATATATATTCTACAACTATGTGCAGAATAATTCCTCATCCTCTTCTTTTATTTGCACAATGTATGGGACTGGCACACGCAAGTTAATAGAAAAGCCGTACATGATTTGCTATTAGATAGCACACATACTTGCAAATTGCAACATGTAATATATATGAAAATCGTTTGGTCGAAGCAAGTTTCCTATTTATTCAACGATTTAAGTAAATAAAACTTATATTCTTTTATTATATGTATTTATTATATTATTTAGTTTATTTTTTTTCACATTAGATCTTAAACTTCTATCATAACTGAAGAATAATATAGACACACACTACAACACTATTGGCAGTTAACGATAATTCTGGAACAATATTGTGGTTATTAAATAATGCTGAAAGATAGGTTGCGAAAAAATGGTTAGCCGCAGTTTATGCTAATCGTTAAAATAACCGTCACGTAATATGAATTAGTTTTGTGACGATTTTTGTTTGTTTTCATAATTATCATTCGAAATGTCTATTAATTTTACAGCGATTTGTAACCGTCACTAAATAGTAAGTCAAGAAAAAATATCGCTCCGTTTTAGCATTTTTGTTATTTTTTCATTGTTTTGCCTCTTTCATTTTATCTCTTTTTCCAACTTTAATTTATTATAAATTAATTTAAATAAGAAACTTGTAACAAAATAAAAAAACAAAATACCATAAGAAATTTAATTATATATACGCAAACATAATATATATGATAAAATTGTTATAAGTGCACCAATTATATTCTTATAAATTATAATAAGATGATTTTTAACAGAATAATATTAGATAAATATTTTTTTTAGACAATATAAGTCAACTACTTTTCTAAAATTATTTTATTTATCTTAAATTTTAGACTTAAATCATAAAGTTTTTTAATCTAAAATTCTAATTATAAATTTAAACACTAAAATTGATTAATATAACCAACTAAAATAATTAGTTTCCTATATTTTTTTAATATTAACTAAAGAAAAGCTCCATTTCAATTATTTATTTCCTCCTTGATTATTACCAAATATCCTCTCTCTTTATGTTCTTTCTTTGTTTTCGTTATTTTTTTATTATTGCCTTCGTAACCCACTAATTAACACTTGATATACTCTGTTGATTTATCTGTGATATATACTTTACATAATAGCTGCAGAAAAAAATATTAATAAACAACATATATAGTTAATCTTTGGCTTAGATTGAAAATATATGCTATAAATTACATTATATAAGAAGATTAGTATTTCTTCATAACAACCATAGGCGCAATTTCTAAAAGCATAACAACTAAAGTTTAAACAGTAAAAACAAATAAATGAATAATAATGAAATAAATTATAGAAATTTTAAAACCAAATAATCAAAATAACTGAATACTTATATTAAAATAAATAAACATCAGAATAGTGCAACATGCACATCAGAAAGGATTATTTTCTTTTAACTAATTGAAAAAATTCTTAACTTATGGTGTTTAATTTAGAGGCTTTCTGAAAACTTTAAAATAATAAGTTATAACTTAACTAAAATAAATTTAATTATACCAATATTATGAACTTACTAGTTATTTTAATGTTTTGTGAGATTTTGTATATATACATATTTGAGATTTTATTAATATTATAAAAGTGTTATCATGTTATATATATATGATCCATATAAATATAAAATATATATTAAAAAATTGTGAAACAACATATATATTTTTATACAAATACAAAATAACAGATTTATTATCACTTTTTGTCTATACATAACAAATTTTTTTTATAAATATGAAAGAGTTAAAGTAGTTTAACTGCATAGGGATAATTTGTTTAAAACAATTGGACAAGTGGATTTGTATAGCTGAGCGTGCCATTATTCGAAGTATAAATAAATTTACCAAACTAAGATGTAACAGAAAAGAATAATTAAAATTAAAAAAAAAAACTCACAAATCTGAATCTAATTTTCTGTCTTCATATATAGGATTTTAGTATCAATAAATGCAATTCCCTATATTTCCGGATGAAAGAGAATTTAGCATCTCAAATGTTAAATTAAATCTTTCCATACATCCTCTTAATAGTTTATTAAATAACAAAACGCTTGTGTTGTATTTTCACAAAAATGTAATAATAATACGGATTTGGATCCTCTAAATTTTGAATTTTATTTTAGAGAGTAAATGTGATCTTTTACCCTTGAATAGTTTCTCTTTTATATTTATTCTTAGTCCCACATATTAAATTAATGGTGAGAGATCACACTTTACTCTCTAAAGTAATATTCAAACTTTAGAGAATCCAAATCCTAATAATACTATGCTAATTGCGTTGGAAAATACTACTAATCCTATAAATATATTGATTTTTCTCAAGAGAAATTAATCAAAGTATAGTTAGATCGTTGTCATTTTCTTTCTTTTGACTGATTTCTCTTTTACTTAAAATTGGTGAAGAGGTTATTCTCCAAAAAAGCTTAAAAACAAAATTTAACTCAAATTAAAGATCGACAAATATATTCATAGATATCCTAGAATATATGAGAGCTAGAATTTCCGATTAGTGGCTTTCAGGTAATCATCACAATGAATGAATTACATCAGTAGAAGAAATTGACTAATTGAAACAGTAGTATTTGATTTGAAGAGATTGTGATGACTTATAAGCTAGCTAGCTAGGTTTATGTATTGGAATATTTTTGTGTCTACTCAAACGTAAAAGCCTTAGTCTCTTTCATGGAATATTATATCTCAATCAACACAAGTATCTAGTCAAACTAGACCCATATAGAACAAGAGTTCCGTAACAAAGTAGATGCCTATGAAATTAACATGGAAGCAATAATATTATCATTAATTATTAATAATCTACATAGCTATGCTAGCTGGTTATACCGCCATGCATAATTAGAGTTTACAACTACGTGATTAATTATCAAAGAAAAATTAGCAAATATAGTTATAGTGAAATTTCTCTCTCTCTCTCTCCCTCCACTAATTTAATTAAACCCTCCCTAGGAAAAAAAGAAAATAAAAAAACACCATATGTGCTTGAAAAGCAAGGGTTAATTATGTTGAATCATACTGATGATGCTAATTAAGCTCTACATGTCTTCTGGTGAAGAGTGAGATAAATAGACCAAACTTGCCATGGCTTCTTGCAACCAATCCTCCTCATCATTCTTTAACTGCCAATAATAAAAAAGACTAGATTATTGTTAATTTCCACTTTTAATTATGACATGCCACAAATTATTATTATTATTAATATTATTATTATTATTATTATTATTATTATTATTATTGTTATGTAATATGACAGATTGATTAGTGAATGAATTTAAAAGAGAGCTAATTATCAGGGAGATATTGAAACATTTTATACATAGTTCATGGATAAATTAAAAATCATTTAAAATAAAATTAATTTTAAATGTTAATTATGTCATGTATGTATAGATTCTCTTTAATTCTCACATACATATCCGTATTAACAGTACATAACAGAGAAAGAAAAAAATGAATGTTACCTGGAACTGGATTGATTCACCACCATAAAACTCTTCTTTCAAATCATGATGATGATGATGATGATGATGATTCTCATTCTTCTTTGTAGCCATGTCTTCCTCACATAACAGCTCATTGTTCCTTGCAAACCTTCCCCGAACTCGAACTCGCCTATCGGCTAATGTTTTCCGGCATGCATACTATACATAGAACAATTAATAAATCAATAATGGTTATTGTTTTATAATTGAAAATTTTTAAGTCTAAAAAAAATTAATAAATATATAAAGAAAAGGGACAAGCGTGTGTATGAAAAAAGCTGAGAATAATTATTAGAAGAGACCTTGATGGTTTTGTTAAAGTTTCTTTGATTTCTTTTCTTCAAATATCGGAGAATCCTTTCCTTCCTTTCTTCCTCTGAGTACCTTCCTACCTTTATGTTAGGTTCTTCAATTGCTGGCATTTGATTTCCTTGAATTCCCTGTCGCATAATTTTCAAAAGATTTAATTAACATTTCATCATTAATTAATTAAACACCATATACAAGATCACTGAATACTTCTTAAATTTGATAAAAAGAACTTCAAATTAAAATACTCTTTCAAACATGAAGTGAGATATTATTTTAATTTAAGAAACTTAGTTCTAGCTAGAAGAAAAATAATATCTTAAACTTAAAGAAAAACATACGTATCATATGCTAATTATTGTTTTGTAATAAAAATAATTAGTTAACATCATGCCATGCACTGTCCCTTCCAACCAAGGTTTTTAATTATGATTAGATCTCCACTCTGCACATCAAGGAAAAATGAAAAAGTTGAAATTTTAAATTCAATAAATTGGCAACCGCAGTACACCAATATTGTGCTCGCAACTATAATTTAAAAGGGAAACTCATGTAAATTGTTTTGATGTAAAATTGATGGTTAAAAACTAATAATTTATAATTTAATTAAACATAACAATTTATTTAATATTTTTTAACAAAACGAAAATAACCAATGAGTTATAACTCAAAAGGCACTCATTTAAGACTTAAGAGGTCACGGATTGAGTCTCTCTAATTTTTATAAAAAAAAAAAACATCAAACGAAAATATAGTCTCTGTATCTAATTCAAAACAAATATAAGTATGCATATTGCGTACCCAATTCTCTCTTGTAGCGTTAGAATAAGTAGGCGGTTTAATATCCTCCTTGAAACCACAACATTCTTCTCCGAAATCGCCAAGACCAGACCGGTAGCCGCTGCTGAAGTCTTGAAATCCGGCAGTGGCGCCGCCATAGAAGCCCATTTTACAGTCAGAGATGGCCGGCACAGCCATATCGGATAAAACACCACCGCCGCCAAGTTGCTCCGCGAAACTTGGCACTACCCAAGAAGAAGAATTCATGGCGTCACAATCAAGTGCTTCATTATCAATAATCAAAGAGTTGGTGGTGTTGTTGTGGTTGTTAATGAAGAAGCAATCTTGACCACTACCCCATATAGCGAAATTGTCCATAATGATTGATGAAGCGTTGTTGTTGTTATTGTTGGGTGCATGATAAGGAAAATCAACAAGATCGGTAGTGAACGTGTAGTTTGAATAGAACTGATGATGAGGGATTGAAGAAGCCATAGTAGAGAGGGGCATTAATGGAATTTTTGTTTCTCTTATTTATTATTTTTGGCTGTGGATTTTGGGCTATTGATTATTATAAACGCGAGGTTTTTGTTTTGGAGTTTTTGGCTTTCTGGCTTGGGATATTGTTATATAGTTGTTGATGTGTGTTAATGTGTGTGTGTGTGTGTGTATTTATATAGAGAGAGGGGTATTATTGTGAAAGTGTGTGTTAGTGGGTTGAGGCAAGTTGTTGAGGCAAGTTGCTAAAGCTATAATTAGTAAAAATGGGTCATTATTAGGCAAGCTTCGAATTTTGGATAGAGAAAAAAAAAATTAACAAACTAGTCAGCTAAACTATTGTGGAGCTTTGTTTAGCTTCTTATATATATATACTAAAAATAAGTCACAAAAGTAATTACTATTATAAAATATATATTAAAAATAATTCAAATAAATACATATATTTATATATATAAACACATGGTGATTAACTTTTTTTTATCTATATATAGAGAAAATGTTTAAAAAAATAATTTTTGTCCTCATAAAATTTTAGTGATTTTAGTACAAGACAAAAGAAATAAGTCTATTTATAATTAAGCTTAACTTCAACTCCGGAGAAGAAAAACCTTAGTTCTTGGAATAGTAACATGATTTCATGACTTCTGCATTGCTACTACTGTTGTTTGTTTTGAAGCTTCTTTACTTGGGTTTCTTTCAACTAAGAAACTGTAAATGCGTATATATAGAAGTGGGCAACATAGATATTTTATATCGAGTTTTTATGGATAGCTCTATTAACAGAATTGTCAAAAATAATTACAAAATTATCTTCTTTTAAATTTAGTATATTTTAAAACTTTTTTACGAAATATTTAATTGTATATTTTCTTTCAACTCAATAATCGCAAGTCTTAATTTATTTGTATAAATAAAAAATTTGTGGCCTTCTAACATTTCTCATACACAAAAGCAGTAATTTATACAATATCAACATATATGTATGGAAAGGAGATCAAGTTATTTAATAACTAATCTGAGAAAGAAATTTGCATTACAATTCTGATCAATTTAGAAAGTAAAATAGTTGCATAGCATAGATTGAAAATAAAATAAAATCGACAAAAATCTTAACCAATTTTATTGATTTTATTTTTTAAATTGATCTAAATATATTCTAAACACCCATTATTTAGTTATCTAATTGCTTCATCTCGTTGTCACCATAAGTGAAAATTTTATTTATTGTGTAAACTAGATAAGTGAGAAAATTATATTTATACATATCTTATTTGTAATTGAGATTGTAATATATAGCATGCAAATATAAATGATTTCACTTTTGTATAAATGAATAAATATTATATTGTTCTAAAAATAAGAATTAGGGTTTAAGCGGAGAGGGAAAAGGAAAGTGAATAGGAAAAATTATAGACGACTTCACTAATTATTGTGTTATCCTATCCAAAGAACATGAAAAAGGGGTTATTTATAGCCAATGGCTCAATTCCTAACTGACTCAACTTTAGGTTACATTTATAGAAAACATTATAATAGATATTGAAACTGAGGAAGATATTGACCCCAAAAATGAAAGGAGCACAACACGTCTCTGCAGAGATACCAGCCTGACCTCTTCATTTTCAAAGGAATATTACTTGCGTTTTAGAGGTCCAAATGATGTGAATTTAGTAGCGTTGGAAAGTTTTCATCTAGAACTTTCCAATAATATATAACATTTCATAGTGAAATGGACGTGGCACGCCGGGGTATTCGACAGACTGACCTTTTCACCTTCAATTGGGCATAACTTGAGCTATAAAAGTCCAAATGAGCTGATTTCAGCAACGTTAAAAAGCTAACATTCAGAGCGTTCCAAAGATGTATATTACTTTATAGTGGGAATGAAATTGGAGTACACACATTAAGCATCTTTGAGCCCCAAAAATACTAAGTTGGCACTGGAAGTGGCACTGCTCAAGTGAGCGCCCAAATGAGTGCCCATACATGCAAAGAACCCCTGGGGTATCATTTAGGTTCACTTAGAGTTACTCAAAACCCACTTAAACTTCAAGTAAGCAAGTCTATAATTGTCAACCAATCAAGACCGCAAGAAGCGTCTAGAATAGTTCACTTTTCATTTCATTGTATTTTGCTTTCAATTTTTATTAAGTTTGTAATTTAGGAGAGCCTATATAAAGGCCTTAGTTTTATAGGAAATGGGGGGAATCTATCATCATCCTTA
Source organism: Arachis duranensis (assembly GCF_000817695.3). Lineage (NCBI taxonomy): Eukaryota > Viridiplantae > Streptophyta > Magnoliopsida > Fabales > Fabaceae > Arachis > Arachis duranensis. The sequence goes on from NC_029778.3 coordinate 67,181,582, forward strand.
AAAGGATAGGGGGAATCTATCATCATCCTTAAAAGGATACACACTCCACTGGGAGTGGGTCTTCGGACCCCTCCCTTCCACCCTTCTCTTCTCCTCCATTTTCTTTCTTACTTTGTAAATATTTTAGTTATGAATTACTAACTCTTTCCATTGGGAAAGAGAGCTCTATTGCTATTTGATGGAATGATTATTTTTATTCTTCTTCTATTCATCTCTATTTGATTTACTAGAAAGAATTTTGTTCTTCATTCTAGCATTCAATCATATTGGGAAAGAGATTGAATGAACTTGAGTTTTATGTGAACCTTGGAAGAGGAATCATAAAACCATGCTTGAAATCATTTCTCACATTGAGTGAATTTGGGTTTCGGGATTAGATAATTGTGACGCTAGATCTACCCACTACTTGGATTTATGAGGATGTGTGGTATAATCAGGGACCAAGCTGCATCTCTTCTCATGAGAAATCAGACCAAGAAATTGGCTATTGATTAAGATTGGGGAGATTGAGTTACCAAGAAATTGGGACTCAATCACTCATGATTGCCAAGAGGTCAATGAGTTGCATGATTGAAGATGAGATGAAATCAATTAATCCGGAGAATGCAATATCTCTTGATCCCCAATGTTTATTTTATCTTTCTTTTTTATATTTACCTTATGGTCATTTATTTTCCAGCACTTTTACTTTCTTGTACTTTACATTTATGCCATTTACTTTCTTGCACTTTATTGCTTTCCTTTACTTTCATGTCATTTATAATTCTTGTTGCTTATCACTTTAATATGCTTGTCTAACTAGAATAATCAATCAACTATTGCTTGCTTAATCCGTTAATCCTTGTGAGATCGACCTCACTCTTAGTGAGTTTTATTACTTAATACAACCCGGTGCACTTGCCAGTAGTTGTTACGGAAGATTAATTTTTTTTCCGTATCAACATGTACAAAACCAATGACCTTTTAATCCACATCGATGACACAAATTTTTCATATTTTTAAATTATTGCTTGAAGTACGCTTCTCATATTTATTCTATTTTTTGTTATGAGTAGAAACTCTACTGTTCCATTTGCCACGACCTTGACCACGGTTTCGACTACTATTCTGACCATGATTTTTTTTATGTTCATATGATGTTGAATTCACTTTAGAGAAAAAAATTGAGCTAGTAGGTGGACTTCATGATTTTTCATTAATAATTTATCATTTTGTTCTGCCAACAGAAGAAAACCTATTAGATCAGAATACCTTTTGAAATCCTTTTCACGATATTGTTGTTGTAACATTACATTGAAAATATGGAATGTAAAAAATGTTTTTTCATTAAGTCCTCATCTGTGACTTTTTGGCCAAACAATTTTAATTAAGCTTATTTTGAAAAGTGTAGAATTGTGTTCACAAACTGTTTCAAAATATTGTAGCATTAAATATATCCACTCATAATGAGTTTTAGGCAATAGTATATGGGTAGTGCTAGGGAGCCAATGGCCTAAGTGTACAATGTGTACAATGGGCTAAACCTACACTATCTAGAATAACCATCCGAATACCAGGGATAATAAACATCTCATGTCATAAAATCACTCATCCTAAAAACTTAAGTTAATTTTGGAGTTCACCAAGGATCGAACCCTTTACCTTTCGGATCTAGAACTCTAATACCATGTCATGAATCCACTCATCCCAAAAACGTAACCTGACAAGACAATATAACACTAATGGTCATATCTCTAATACTTCCTAAACCTCCATTGTACACATTGTACGCTTAGACCATTGGCTCCCTATACTTTTCCATAGTATATTCTTTTAGTGTTCATATCTTTTTTTAAAATTTGTCCATAATTCTTGTGGATATTTAATAGTCAAGTATTCTACTTTCAACCATTTATGAAAGTAATGACGAAGAAAAATTAATGCCTTAAGTGTTCATATCTACTTCGCTTGATGATTCTAGTTTTTTTTTTTTTTTATGGTATTCCCAAACTTTTTGAATACCAAATAACTTTCAGCATCAAGTGTTCAATCTAAATAATTTTTGCCATTTAAATCAAGAGCGACAATTCAAGCTTTTATAAATTTGACATAATAACTCTATTAACAAAAATAAATAAAAACAAATAAATAGTTAAGAATAATAATATTAATAATGTTATCAAAAGAAAGAAAAATAAGTAAAAGAAAAAGAAAAATAAATCTATTTACTTCAGAATATAAATAATTTAAATAAATTATCAAAATTATACATTCATTGCTAAGAACGTAAATAAAATTGTCATTCACGTGAAGGAATAATACTTGTAATATATTTTTTTTTTTAAAAAAAATATTTGTCGTTCACTTTGAGGAATGATTATTTAGATGATTAATTATCATTGACTTTGAAAAGTATTTATGTTCATAATTAATTATTATTCACTCTAGAGGATAGTTATCTACATGATTAATTATCATTCACTCCCGAGATTGATATTAGTATTAAATAAAATATTTTATATAAAAAAATAAAAAATCTAAAATAATTAAAAGGAAAAGTATTAGTGAATGAAAAGAAAAAAGCAGTGAAAAAACTGATTATAAAAACAATCGGGAATGACAATAAATATAAATTATAAAGCAATAGAAAATGTGTGATTATTTAATTAACCATTAAGAACATGAAATAAATAACGTAAACGGAAAATATGTATTACTGCTAAATATATTAGGTTTAAAGATAAGTTTACTAAAAAAAAAATACTGAGTACCATTAAAATTACCGTCGAAAAAATAATAAAATTTGATGATACAGTGGTTATTGCCGCATTTTTGATCGGAATTTATCCGACGCAATAAACATTGCTGGAAATATGATACCAGCAGATTTTTGCGTCTGTCGGATTTAGCAACAGAATATGGGTAGTAAGAAAATTGAATCTGTTGAATGTTATCATCAAATATTTTCTAATGGTAATATTAGCGTCATATCATATGTCTCCGCGCTATCTTACTCGTGGATTAATCCAACGGTAATACCGATGGAAATTGCTTTTATCTTTTTTTTTAAAAAAAACTGACTGGACTGTTACCGTTTGTATATTTCGACGGTAGTTTTTTTTATTTTTTAATAATCTTTTTCCGTCCATCTATAATGTACCCTGCCTAGTAATTAATAATTAAAACAGTGCTTTAAACCTGATGTGACATATCAAACATATAAATTAAAAATAAAGAATGATGGAAATTGAAATATCTGAATAATGGAAATTGTATTACATTCTTCTCAAAGTTTGGTAAAAAAATACATTAAACCTATTTAGATTCTTCATATTATTCCTCTGGTTCACCATTCTCCTCTTCCAAGGTAGTTTTTTGATCATCAAACTTGTCTCCCTCTTCTTCGTCGGCATCGATCCCGTCTTCTTCTTGAAGATTGTAGTCCTTTGGTTGTAGTGCATCATCATCATCCATAACAGCCGACCTAAGGGTGATCGGCTTATCGGTATCAACCACCGTTTTCAAAGGAGTTAGATCATCAATTTGGTAAGGTTCCTGACCCTCTGTCCTATCATTATATTTGATGCGGTCTCTTGGCTTAGTTTTAACCATAATTACCCAACTAGACTTGCATGAACCCGAATAAGGCAAATAGTATACCTTTCATGCATTTTGAGGTAGAATGAAAGGTTCGTAGTACCTATATTTCCTGGTTACATTAACTTCAGTAATATTGTAGTCCTTGTGCTTTCGTGTTCCTCGTCGCAAACATGGATCATACCATTCACATTTAAACATTCACACCTTGTACGTTGTGCGACAGAAATCTCTAATTCAATTATGTTGTGCAACACACTAAACCAATCAGAATGACACCGCCTAAATCCCCACGAACCCAAAATCCGGTGTTATCTATTTTCTTTCTAATCAAATACTATAAAGAATGGAACCGATACCCATTAACATTGTATCTCGGGTAGTTAGTGCCTTTATTCATTGGACCTTAACTAAGTGCAACTAATTCTGAATCTGTTGTGTCAGTTAGATGCACACTGACGTATTTTCTTAACCAACATGGACAATTGTTCATTGAGGTATCATGATTTGCCTCTTAGAATAACCTATATGATAGATTAGGAACAAGAAGTCTTGATTAGATTAAAAAGTTAGTATCTTACTGATTGCAATATATACAAAGACTTAAAAAACTCACCCGAGGTAGGTGAAATCTAGTCACAATTAAACAACACATGCAGATGTGCGGCATCGATTTTCTTCTACTCTAATGAGTAGTCACTGCTGGCACCCATTGCAGCTCATTCGGGAGCAAATATTGGATATGTTCTACTTGACGAGGATTCTCCCCTCTCATTGTACCTTGCAACCTTTGTCATACATGACTCAACATGAGGCTGAAAATAGAATGAGCAAAATGCGGTTGTTTCCTTGGCTAGGAATACTTCGCAGATGCTGTCCTCAATCCGAGCTCTGTTCTTCACAACGCGCTTGAATGAACTAATCATTCTCTCAAATGGGTACATCTACCGAAATTAGACTGACCCATATAGTATTGCTTCGTATGGTAGGTGGATTGTTAACTGTTCCATAACGTCAAAAAATGATGGAAAAATTATCCTCTTGGCTTATAAAGTATGATGAAAATGTTCTTGTCCATGACAGTGAGATCATTAATGCTAAGTTTTATAGCACATAACTCCTTAAAGAACTCACTTATTTCTCTGAGGGGTTTCTAGATGTTGGTTGGAAGTTCTCTTAATGAGACAGAAAGCAAATACTCCATGAAGAAATAACAACCATGACTCTTCAGTCCAGCAAGCCTCCCCTGTGACCTGTTTGCATACCTGCTCAAGTTAGAGGCATAACCATCAGGAAACCTTAATTCTCTAATTCACTTACAAATATTTTCGAACCAAGTTGTCTTTCCAACAAGACAATTCCCGAAATATACTCTGTTTAGTCCAATTATGCTCCCTGCCATATTCCAGAGGTCTCACACATGTCCCGTTATCGATGATCTTTGGAATTCTACTAACACGATGCGAAACTTGCCTACCACCCAACCTCATGGGTGCCTCTTGTTGTTCAGTTGTATTCTTTTTGAATGATTTTCTGTTGTGCCGAAAAGGTTTATCCATGTTGAGGAATCTTTGATGGCAATTAAAGCACGAACTCTTACCACCATTCGTCAACCAAAATGCCTTTGTATCCTCCATACAAATAGGATATGCCATTCTGTCTTGAGTGGACCAACCTGACAGCATCTCTATGCAGAAAAGTTGTTAATGGTCCACAATAATGCAGCACGCAGTTGATAGTTTTCCTTTGTCGAAATATCATACGTTTCTACACCATGAATCCACAACTCTTTTAACTCATCCACCAAGGGCTGCAAGAAGACATCTATTTTGGCCTTTGGATTGCTAGGATCAGGTATGATGCAAGTTAGGAACATGTATAGCTTCTTCATGTACATTTTGAGACTCAGTTTATAAGGTGTCACGACTACAGACCAACTAGAGTACGCATTACCAAAACTAGAATTCGGTGCGAACCCGTCAGAGCACAAGCTACTCTAACTTTTTTTTAGCTTGCTAGCAAATGTAGGATGGACCTGATCAAAATGCTTTTAGGTTTCTCCGTGTAATGGATGCATCATAATTCCATCATCTTTCATGTTTTTACTATGCCAGATGAGGAGCCGAATTCATTGATGCACACAATTGTTTTAGCCTAGGGATTAAGGGCAAGTAGTGCATTCGTTTTATTGGAACTTTCTTTAACTGACGTTTACCAATCTGGTCGCTTTCAACTTAGAACTTTGATGATCTACAAAATCTACATTCAGTTAGGTTTGCATCCCTCTTGTAATAAAGCATATAACCATTTGATGACTTGCATCATTTAACCTTTTTTCTTATCTAAAAAAACCATAAAAGAGCATAATCTCATTTGATCATTACAATTCATGCACTAATTGATGAATATTATGGTATATTACTTTGAAATGGATTGTGCTGAATTTCAGGTGAAAAGAGCAACAAAAGGGAAGAAAACAAAAAAATAAAATTGGACGTGTGAAACTGACGTGCCACTGGGAACAAACGCCATGAAAATGTGTGGGCGTGGCACGCCAGTATTGATTTCCAAAAAGGACCCTCAAAGCCTTTACATGGGCGTGGGACGTCAGGAGCTAGGTGTGGCACGCCAATAACGATTTCCAGAGAAGCATGATTGAATCTTTTACATGGGCGTGGCACGCCAGGAGCTGGGCATCGCACACCAGTATAGTTTTCCATAGAGCAATGCCGAAGGCCACAAAAGGGGCATTGCATGCCAAGCTAGGCGTGGCACGCCAAGTCCATCACCGATTATAGGCGTGCCACTTGAACCACTGGGCGTGGCACGCCAGTTCATCAATCCAGAAGGGACAACCACTTGGGCGTGCCACTTGGATTCGAAGGCGTGGCACGCCAGCTCCAAACCATCACTTGGGGCGTGCCACTTGAAGATCCAGGCGTGGCATGCCAAGCTTAAAAGAGCCACCTTAAAGTGTACGTGCCACTTGAGCATCAAGGCGTGGCACGCCAGTATAAGTTTCCAGTGAAGAGGTAGAAGGTCTAAGCACTTAGGCGTACCACTTGGTGTCGAAGGCGTGGCACGCCAAGCTCTCATCCTCACTTGGGCATGCCACTTGGCGTCGAAGGCGTGGCATGCCAACTCTCATTTTTCATCTGGCGTGGCACGCCAGACACTAGGCGTGGCACGCCAGTTCTATTTTCCAGAGAAGAGAGTGAAGCGCATACAAGGGGCATGGCACGCCAGACCCTGGGCGTGCCACGCCAGTTCAACTCTCCAGAGAGGAGAAGAAGAAGGAAAAGGCCTGGGCATGCCACTTGGGCTCAAAGGCGTGGCACGCTAGGCCAACCAAAGCTTGAGAAGACCCTGGGCATGCCACTTGGGCTCAAAGACGTGGCACACCAGGGACACCAACACATGGGGCGTGGCGCGCCAAGCCAAATTGGAGGCTGGGCGTGGCACGCCACTTAAACGCCTGTCACACGCCAAGCTGGAAGGTCACGTTTATTGAGTTTTCTTTTCCCTCCAATTGTAATTTTCTTTTCTCTTTTGTATTTTCTTTATTCTAGTGATAGGAGTAGTATAAATAACCCCTTAAAGTATTGAGAAAAGGGGGTTGTTGAGTAGGAGTTTTGTTGAAGCATAGCTAGATTTACTTTTCACATCATCTCTTCTACCTCTTGTACTTTTCTCTTAAGCTATGAGTAGCTAACTTCCCTCTCATTGAGAGAGGGAGCTCTGTTGTACTTGATGGATTAATGATAGTGAATTTCTACTTCTCTTCATCTTCTCTTTGATTTGCTAGAAGGAATTTCCTTTAAATGTTAGTGTTCAATCATCTTGGGAAAGAGGTTGAATGCAAAATTGGTTTCATGGGAACCTTGGAAAAGAAAACATGAAACCATGCTTGAAATCCCTTCTCACACTTGAGTAGAATCTGGGTTTTGGTGATTGGATATGGTGACATATAATCCACCCATTACTTGGACCTATGATGATGTGTGGTATAATTAGGGACCAATCATATCTCTCTTCATAAGCAATTAGACCAAGGAATTAGCTGATTATCAAGATTTGAGAGATTGAGTCACCAATGGATTGGGGCTCAATTAATCATGATTGCCAAGAGGTCAATAAGTTGCATGATTGAAGATGAGATGTGTTGGATTTAATCAAAAGAGAACAACATCTCCTGATCTCAATGAATTTCCCCTATTCTTATGTTCCACATTCTTTATAGATTTCTTTACATTCTGTTAATCCCCAGTCCCATTTACAATTAAGTCATTTATTCCTGCTTATTTTCAATTCTGCAATCACACTCTATATTACTCAGCTTGACTAATTTACCCATTAATTAAAATTGGTCGAATCTACCAATCTCTGTGGATACGATCCCACTCCACTGTGGGTTATTACTTGATGACAATTTTGGTGCTCTTGCCAAAGAACAAATTCATTATATGTGTGTAGTGAATTTCGGTCATCACCATTCAAATAACAATAAATTTTCACTGAATTTAGATCCAATTTCGAAACTAGCTTCTTTGCTTTGTAGTGGTTTTGGGGAATACAGTGGTCCCGAAAGATACCAATTCATTGCAAAGGGTGGCCCACTTATCCAAAAGACTCTTGTGTATGATTTGACTTTGACTTAATACTCATCATTCTAACACATGCATAAAAATTCAAATGAATGCATCCCTTGAACAACAGTCTCGTAGCAGATTTTAACAGATGATATTATATCTTTGCCTTCGCGTTAGGCTCTTATTTAGCCTCTTTCTAGCTGTTTTAATAAAAGAGTTAAGTAGATTTATCTACATTGCAAGGAGCTAAGTTTGGTGTTTCACTAAGAACACATTGCATCCTTCAGCATAATTAGTCACTAGTTCCAAACAATCAGAGAAACTAGCTAACAATTGTTTAATTTTTAGTTTATTTCTTAATAAAAGCACTTGATATTTCTTGCATGTATTCACTCTGCTGCATATAGAAGTAGGCAAGGAACTAAGTTTGGTGTTCCCTAATGAATCCATATTTGACGATATATTTTGGTTTGATTTGAGTGGATTTCATCACATAAACCCATATTTATTCATGTAAATAGCATGCTTTTGTGTTTTCTCTCTAAATTGTGCTTAATTGTGAAAACATGCTATTTTGAGCTTAAATTAGTGATTTTAATCCCACTTTTATGCCATTCGATGCTATGACATGTTTGTTGGGTGATTTTAGATCCTAGAGGCATGTTTGGCAAGGAAAAAGTGGAAGGAAGCATGTACAAAGGCAGAGAACATGAAGAAAACAAAGGAGAAGCACACATGGGAGTGTGTGTGCGCACAATCTACTGTGCGTATGCACAAGAACCACAAAGCCATGTGTGCGTATGCACGACCTCCTGTGCGTACGCACAAGAAGAAAATCAAGAAGTGTGCGTACGCACAGGTCCCAGCGCGTGACTCATTTAATGCAAATTGCTGGGGGCAATTTCTGGGCCTCCAGAGCCCAGTTTTTAGACTTTCTGAAGCTGATTCTTCCTATATCTAAGAAGGCCTCACTCCATGTGAAAAGAGGGGGGGGGGAATTAGGGTTAGTTTAGCATTATGTAGGTTGTTTTCTAGAGAGAGAAGCTCCCCATTCTCTCTAGAGAAATTAGGGTTCTTAGTTTATTTTCTTTGCAATTTTCTTTTTTTAATTCTTGTTTTAATCTAGTTTCTTCTACCTTTCCTTGTTTTCTTGTCTTAATTTCATTATTTTATCTTGTCATTTTCTCTATTCTTGCCATTTTTATGTATTTGCACTCTTGTTACTTTAATTTATATTTAATGCAATTTTATGTTTCATGCCTCCTTATTGTTTAATTGAGTTGTTATCTTACTTTTCTTCTCTTGGTAGATGTATCATTTATTATTTCTTGTTATTTTATCATGCTTTACTTTCATGCTTCCCAAGTGTTTGATAAAATGCTTGGGTTGGTTTTAACCTAGTATTTTTCACTCCTGGTTGGAAAATGTGTGGTTTGGGTACTTGAGTGGTGGATGTCTATTCTACATTGTGTGAGGGTTGTTAATTAATTTGGTTTCCCTTAACTCTAAGTGACCCATAAATAGTGTTGACTTAGGACTTAGGGATTAAGATTAATTATGCCTAATTGACTTATCCTCGATGTAGGGTTGACTAATTGGGATTAATCCACACACAATTACTATGTTTGTGGTCCACAACTAGGATAGCAAGCCCTAATTACCCAATTCTCACCAAGAGCTCTTTTTACCATTTAATTTCTATTTTCATTGCTTTTTATTTGATTTCATTCAATTATTTGCATGCTTGTTTCATTTATTGCCATTTGCATTCCTTGTCTCATGCCATCAAATCCCCATGTTCCCTCCATAGCCAATAATTTAGCACTTTAATTGCAACTCCTAGGGAAAACAACCCGTGACTTAAAACTCCCGGTTATTGTGTTTTGATCGTGACATATTTTAGATTAACATTTGATTAATTTGTTGTTAGTTTGGACTATGCTACTAACGAAGTGATTCTTATTTTGATTGATTCCAAACTATACAAGGATTCTTCATTGTCAAATTTGGCGCCATTGACGGGGAGTTGCAATTTGTGCTTATTTTTGGAAATTGTAGATATGTTAATATGTAAATAGCTTATTTTGGTTGAGTGTACATATGTTGCTTACTTGTTTTTGCTATTGTAAATAGCTTATTTTGGTTGATTACTTGTTTTTGCTAGTTTTAGGAGTTCATTTTATTTGATCTTATTACCTTTGGTTTTTATCTTCTTTTTATCCTATGAATTCTCATCCATTGCATTGTGAGTTTTGTGCTAATGTGCTGTAAGAATTAGGAATTTCAAATGCTTGTTACCAAGATGGAATTAAAGGAATTCACAACAAGATTTGGGTGCACAAGCTTTGGAATCTCAAAAGCCTTGGAGGATACAAGCATGGGTGTGATTTCAAGGAAGTTTGATGAGAGCTCTCCATCAGTCCAACTTAAGGACAATAAACCAAAGTGTTAGGTGGGAGACACCCCACCATGGTAACACTGTTCCATCCCTTTTTCTTGTATATAATTTTGGTTTATTACATTTTTTTCTATCTTGGTTAGCTTAGGATTAGTTTAATTTTGACTTTAGTAGGTTAATTTGCATATGGATGATGATTTTGTGAAGTTTTGAATGTTTGGGGTTGAGTTTCATTTAGTTGAGGTTTAATGCCTTAGATTTTGAAGAAAATTTTTTGAAAAATAGGGCATCTATGCGTACGCATGAACCTGTGCGTGCGCACTGACGAATGGGTTTTCTATCGGTAAAGAAATTCACAAATATAATTGCGTTGTAAGTATAGCCTCTAAACCAACAGAAAATTCTTCCGTACAAAAGTTTTGTTTGTCACTTAAGCAAACCCAATAAAAATAAAAAACCGAAGTATTCAAACTTCGGGTCATCTTCTCAAGGAATTGCAGGGAGGTGTGTTTTATTATTGGTTATGGGTTTTTCCAAGAATTTTTAAAGTGAGGAATGATAAAATAATTAACTATAAATTAAAGGATGAAAATTAACAAGAGACTTTATGTAATTAAAATAGAAAGCCTTGACCCAGAGAAGATTAATCTGAAGTTCTATCCTTGTTGGATTTCCCAAGATTAATTAGTAATGTGTTGTTATTCCACTTACTTATCCTTCATTGAATAAAGGAAAGTCAAATTGAGAGCCAACTTTTATTCATAAGAAAATAATCCTTTCCCTTGGGAAGGGTTAGTGTTAGCAACTAGAAAGCTGGCCAACAACTTCCAATTACCAATTAACTCTTGAGTATTCCAACTCAAGGGTCTCAAATATTAATCAACTCCGAAGTCAAGTTGGGATCTACTTGGTTAACATAAATGCCATTTTCATAAATCATAAAAGAAGTAAAGAGAGAACATGGTAATTGAAATTAATGGAAGCAATTAAACAAATAATAAAATTAAATGGAAAAATACTCTTTGCATTAATAAATTAAAGAAACATTGAACCTGTGATGAATAAGTAGAAATCCTAATCCTAAAACTAAGAGAAATCCTAATTCCTAAAACCTAAAAACTACATCTAAATTATGAAAAGTGAATTATCAGTCGTCTCTCTTCATTCCTCCACTTTGCAGCCTTTAATCTGTGTTTTCTGGGCTTGAAACTGGGCCGAAAATAGCCCAGAAATCGCTGGGGGCGAAATCTGCCACGCTGATTTTTGTCACTGCGATGCGTCCGCATGGAGCATGCGTTTGCGTCATGTAGCTGTACAGCTACTATGGCAAATTATATATCAAATCGAAGCGCCGGACGTTAGCTTTCAAATGCAACTAGAACCGCGTCATTTGGACCTCTATAGCTCAAGTTATGGTCGTTTTAGTGCGAGAGGGTCAGGCTGACAGCTTTGCAGTTCCTTTAACTTCTTGTATTCCTTCCACTTTTGCATGCTTTCTTTCCATCCTATAAGCCATTCATGCTCTGTAATCTCTGAAAACACTTAACACACATATCACGGCATCAAATGGTAATAAGAGATGATTAAATTTAATATTTTAAATCATAGGAAACATGTTTTCACATATATCATAAAATGAAGAAGGAATAGTAAAACCATGCAATTTACATGAATAAGTGGGTGAAGATTTGATAAAAACCACTCAATTGAGCATTAGATAAACCATAAAATAGGGTTTATCAACCTCTCCATACTTAAACATTAGCATGTCCTCATGCTTAGCTTAAGGAGATAAAATAAATGAGTAGGGAAAAGCAAGACTCATGCAATGCAAACTATGAATGTGAATGCAACTACATGCTAAGATGTTACTTGGTTAACCGCAAACAAGTTCTTCAAGACAAATACAAACCAAATTCCAATAATTTAAATCGTACAATAAAAAGCAAGTAAACTTGTAAGAAGATAGCTCATGAAAGAAGGGAACATAGAATTAAGCACTGAACCCTTACTGGTAGTGTATATCACTCTAACTCTCAAGTGTCTAGGGTCAATCACTCTACTCTTCCCTAGTCATGCTTTCTCAACCTTGTTCTTCATCTAACCAATCAACAAATATTTAGCATACCAATGCAAACATCATGAGATCTTTTTAGGGTTGTAATGGGGCTGAGGTAAAGGTAAGGATATATATATATATACATAAGGCTAAGTGAGCTAACAAAGTGAATCCTTGATTAGTCTAAGATCTCACCTAACATATACATACTTTATATAATTTAAAATGCTTTACCTAGCTACCCAAATTTTTCCCACTTTTGTATTACATGCTCATGTATCAAACTTATTTTTAAATTTTGTCCCATGTGCATTGATTCTTTTTATTTTGTATTTGGGGTAATATTTTTTTTGTTTTTATATCCCCTTATTTAATTACTTAAAAAATTTTATTTTTTATTTTTTTTATTTTTTTATTTTTTTTTATCAATGCACATGGTAATTTAATTATTTTGATTTCACATGAGCATGCTTCCCAAATTTTCAAACAACTTATTCAATTTAATTCCCTACTTTTTTTTATCATCCCATGTTCCCATAAAGTTCTCCACACTTAAATTATATACAATATCTATCTTAAGCTAACCAAGGATTCAATTTGGATTTTTATTTTATTTTTCTAATTAAGGCTAGTAATGTGGTTATGAAATAGAAGTGGGTTAAAAGGCTCAAGGGGGCTAACACGGATGGCATAAAAGGTAGGTTTATTTGAGATAAGCGAGCAAAAATACAATTAATGGCCTCAATCATATGCAAGCATGTAAATATACTAAATAATGGACATATAGAATGGAACAAAATATAGATTGCAGTTATATAGAAGAAAACACACAAGAATAAAAATTTATGGTTAAATAATGTAACCATATAAATAAGCTCAAAATCTCACGGGTTGTGTGTTCTTTGGCTCAAAGACTATGTTCCAAATACAACTTCAAACAAGTTTAACACAAAAAATTTTGATTTTAAATTAGTGAAAATTTTAAAAAATAGGGTCTTTTGAAGAAACTTATTATTTTTCAACCAAGTAGTACTTAAATGCAAACAATCAACTACACATGCAATCTATTATGCAATGCAACAATGAACAAACAAAGAAAATAGAATATTGGTGTTGAGAAGAGAGTAACTAACCCGTGGAGATCGGTATCGACCTCCCCACACTTAAAGATTGCACCGTCCTTGGTGCATGCTAAGATGTACAAGTGGACGGGCTGCTCCAATTGATGCCTTTCTCTATAGATTGTGCAGATTGACTTGCCTGTCTCCCCATTAAGAAGATTTTTCTCTCTCTTCGTGGTGGCCATCCTGAAAGAAGAGAAAAAGGAAGGAAAGTAACCCAAAAATAAAGATAAGAACATAAATAAAATATGGGTGTTAATGCCAAATAAAAAAGGTCTCATGTACATGGTAGCTATAACATGCAACTGAGAAAATAGTGGAAGTAAATGGCATATCAATAGTGCAAAAGTTGCAACAATAGAGAAGATAGTGTGGGTAATGCAAGATAGTGTAAGTGCATATCAATGCAAAAGGAATATCAGTATTATAAAAATTAGCATTAATAATACCCAATTAGAATAAAACAAGTCATGAAGCACCAGAATAATTCAAGAAAAGATGCAATAGTTGAAGAAGAGAATTTTAACACCAATGGAAAAGAAAAAGAAAGTAAGAAAGGAGGAAGAAAGAAATAAGAAGGAAAGAAAAGATTTAGATATGGGGAAGAAAAGATAAGATATTTGGATGATCTGGATAAGCTGTGTGCCGCTTGTGACGCGGACGCGTGAGTGACGCGTTCGCGCAGATAGCGCTTCTATGAAATGACGCAGACGCATCATCCATGCGGTCGCATGGATCGATTTGTGCCATTAGCGTAAGGGCAGCCTCACAGTCGCGCAACTCTCTGTTTGAAACTCATATTGCCAAATTTTAGGGTGACGCGGTCGCGTGGTTGACGCGATCGCGTGAATGGCCAAATTTGAAAAACGACGTGGACGCATGGGGCACGCGTTCGCGTGGTAGGACTTGTGCGTCTAGCACCATTCCAGCCCCACTCCTTCACAACTTGCTGCCATACATCCTTTTTTCGTGGATTTTTAGGGCACGCATTCGCGTGGGTGACGCGGACGCGTGGGAGCCATTTTTCCCACATGATGCGGACGCGTCAGCAACGCGGTCGTGTGGGTCAAATTGTGCCAAAGGCACGCCTCCAGCCACGCTTTCACGTGGCTCTCTGTTCAATTTTGTTTTCTTTCCAACGCACATATGATGCGGACGCGTCGGCGATGAAGTCACGTCACGTGCGATTTTTTTGATGCAGTATGCAGAATGCAATGCTAATATGAATGTTATGCAAAATTCCAGGTTCAATCAAAACTCAAAAACAAACAAAACATACTAGAATTAAAACTGAAGAGGGACGATCATACCATGGTGGGTTGTCTCCCACCTAGCACTTTTAGTTAAAGTCCTTAAGTTGGACATTAGGTGAGCTCCCTGTTATGGATGCTTGTTCTTGAATTCATCCTGAAATTGCCACCAATGCTTGGACTTCCAGTAAGCTTTAACATCTCTAAATAAATTCCTCAAGCTTTGATGGAGTCCGTCACAAGCTTTGAGCTCCCAAAATTGATCCTCATGTATTCCCGGATCCTAAATCTTATTTCCGCACCCATCTTCAAGTTGATTATCATGATTTCATCCGAGTGGTTCAACTTTAGAATTCTCACGTAAGCACCCAAACACCTTCCTAGACCCATTCAATCGAGTTCTACACCCACCTTTGCATTTAAACTTTGAGCTTTCAACCATAACGAACCTAGGATTGTGTTGCCCACCACTAACCATTGTCCTCTTGCTCTTAATGCCATAAAGAGCTCTAAGTTGACCATCCGTCTCCAGTAGCCCATATTCAAGTGGGAAGATAAAGGTCAATGATAAGATTTTTACCCACTTGAATGTTGTGTTGGACGGTAATGTTCTTGGGAGAGGTGTCTCTAATGAACTTTCAAGGTCCACTCCCTTGTGCTATTCTTTGACAACTTCCACATCTTTGCAAGCTTTCTTTCAATTCAATCTCTTCTTCATTGCTTACCAAGGGTATGGGAGGTTGTGCCTCTTCTTTTTGAATCTCCATCTCTTGATCAACCTCTTCCAAGTCTTCAACTATGATATGCCTTGGAGGTTGTACACCTTACTCAACATCAATTTCAAACGTCTTGGAAGGAGGCTCTATGACTTGACCTTCCCATGGAGGTTCAGCATCTCCTAAGTCTGCTGATGAGCGAATAATTTATACACTTTTTGGCATTGTTTTTAGGTAGTTTTTAATAGGATCTAGCTACTTTTTGGGATGTTTTTATTATTTTTTATGAAAAATTCACATTTCTGGACTTTACTATGAGTTTGTGTGTTTTTCTGTGATTTCAGGTATTTTCTGGCTGAAATTGAGGGACCTGAGAAAAAATCTGATTCAGGCTGAAAGAGGACTGCTGATGCTGTTGGATTCTGACCTCCGTGCAATCAAGATAGATTTTCTGGAGCTACAAAACTCCAAATGGCGCGCTCTCAACTGCTTTGGAAAGTAGACATCCAGCGCTTTCCAGAAATATATAATAGTCTATACTTTATTCGAGTTTAGATGGCGTAAATTGGCGTCCAACGCCAGTTCCATGCTGCATTCTGGAGTAAAACGCCAGAAACACGTCACAAACCAGAGTTAAACGCCAAAAACACGTTACAACTTGGTGTTTAACTCCAAGAGAAGCCTTTGCACGTGTAAAGCTCAAGCTCAGCCCAAGCACATACCAAGTGGGCCCCGAAAGTGGATTTCTACATCAATTACTTATCTTTGTAACCCTAGTAGCTAGTTTAGTATAAATAGAACTTTTTACTATTGTACTAGGCGTCTTTTAGACCATTGAGTCTTTGACCAGATCTTTGATCAGTTTTATGCTATCTTAGATTTTTGTGGAGGCTGGCCATTCGGCCATGTCTACCCTATTTTCACTTATGTATTTTCAACGGTGGAGTTTCTACACACCATAGATTAAGGTGTGGAGCTCTGCTGTACCTCGAGTATTAATGCAAAGTACTAATGTTCTTCTATTCAATTCATGCTTATTCTTATTATAAGATATCCATTCGCACTTCAACCTGATGAATGTGATGATCCGTGACACTTATCACTATTCTCACTTATGAACGCATGCCTGACAACCACCTCCGTTCTACCTTAGATTGAATGAGTATCTCTTGGATTCATTAATTAGAGTCTTCGTGGTATAAGCTAGAATTATTGGTGGCCATTCCTAAGATCCGAAAAGTCTAAACCTTGTATGTGGTATTTCGAGTAGGATCAGAGATGGGATGACTGTGACGAGCTTCAAACTCGCAAGTGTTGGGCGTAGTGATAGACGCAAAAGAATCACTGGATTCTATTCCAACATGATCGAGAACCGACAGATGATTAGCCATGCTATACAGAGCATTTGGATCATTTTCACTGAGAGGACGGACGGTAGCTATTGACAACAGTGATCCCCAAACATACAGCTTGCCATGGAAAGGAGTAAGAATGATTGGATGAAAGCAGTAAGAAAGCAGAGATTCAGAAGGAACACAGTATCTTCATGCGCTTATCTGAAATTCGCACCAATGAATTACATAAGTATCTCTATCTTTATTTCATGCTTTATTTATCTTTATATTCGAAAACCATTATAACCATTTGAACCTGCCTGACTGAGATTTACAAGATGACCATAGCTTGCTTCATACCGACAATCTCCATGGGATCGACCCTTACTTAGGTAAGGTATTACTTGGACGACCCAATGCACTTGCTGGTTAGTTGTGCGAAGTTGTGACGAAGTGTGATTCACGTTTGAGAGCACCAAGTCTTTGGCGCCATTGTTGATGATCATAATTTTGTGCACCAAGTTTATGGTGCCATTGTCGGGGATTGTTTGAGTTTGGACAACTGACAGTTCATCTTGTTGCTCAGATTAAGTAATTTTCTTTTCAAAATGTTTTCAAAAATCTTTCAAAATTTTTTCTCTTTTTCGTTTTTTTTCTAAAAATAATTTTTGAAAAAAAAATCCAAAAAAATTAATAAAATCATAAAAAAACAAAAATATTTTGTGTTTCTTGTTTGAGTCTAGAGTCAAATTTTAAGTTTGGTGTCAATTGCATGTTTTAAAAATTTGTGCATTTTTTGAAAATTTCATGCATGGTATTCTTCATGATCTTCAAGTTGTTTTTGGTAAGTCTTCTTGTTTGATCTTCATATTTTCTTGTTTTGTGTCTTTTGTTATTTTTCATATGCATTTTTGCATTCATAGTGTCTAAGCATTAAAAATTTCTAAGTTTGGTGTCTTACATGTTTTCCTCTCTTGAAAATTTTTCAAAAATAAGTCTTGATGTTCATCTTGATCTTCAAAGTGTTCTTGGTGTTCATCTTGACATTCATAGTGTTCTTGCATGCATCATTAGTTTTGATCCAAAATCTTCATGTTTTGGGTCATATTTGTGTTTTTCTCTCTCCTCATTAAAAATTCAAAAATAAAAAATATCTTTTTCTTATTTTACTCATAATTTTCGAAATTTTTGGGTTGACTTAGTCAAAAATTTTTAAAATAAGTTGTTTCATGTAAGTCAAGTGAAGATTTCAATTTTAAAAATCTTATCTTTTCAAAATCTTTTTCAAAATCAAATCTTTTCTTTTTCCTTTTTGTTATTTTCGAAATTTTTTTAAAAATTGTTTTTCAAAATCTTTTTTTAATTTTATTTCATGATTTTCAAAAACTTTACTAACAATTAATGTGATTGATTCAAAAATTTGAAGTTTGTTACTTTCTTGTTAAGAAAGGTTCAGTCTTTAATTTCTAGAATCATATATTTTAGTTTCTTGTTAGTCAAGTCATCAATTTTAAAAATCAAATCTTTTTAATTTCTAAATCATATCTTTTTCAAATCATATATTTTTCAAAATCTTTTCTAACTTCTTATCTTTTCAAAATTGATTTTCAAATCTTTTTCAACTAACTAATTGACTTTTTGTTTGTTTCTTATCTTTTTCAAAACCACCTAACTACTTTTCTCTCTCTAATTTTCGAAAATCACTAACCATTTTTCAAAAACAAGTTTTGAAAACTCCTCTCTCTCACCTCCTTCTATTTTACTAACTCTTCTCTTCATTAAAAAATTCGAACCCTCCCTTCACCTCTGTGTTCGAATTTTTCTCATCCTTCTTCTATTCTTTTCTTCTTCTACTCACATAAAGGAATCTCTATACTGTGACATAGAGGATTCCTCTTCCTTTTCTGTTCTCTTCTATTTCATATGAGTAGGAGCAAGGACAAGGACATTCTTGTTGAAGAAGATCCTGAACCTGAAAGGACTCTGAAGAAGAAGCTAAGAAGAAGCTAAAGCACAACAATCCAGAGAAAACCTTACAGAGAATCTCAAAAAAGAAGGAGACATGGCCGAACCCAACAACAATGTAAGGAAGATGCTTGGTGACTTTACTGCACCAAATTCCAACGTACATGGAAAAAGCATCTCAATCCCTACCATTGGAGCAAACAACTTTGAGCTAAAACCTCAATTAGTTTCTCTGATGCAATAGAATTGCAAGTTTCATGGACTTCCATCAGAAGATCCTTTTCAGTTCTTAACTGAATTCTTGCAGATTTGTGATACTGTTAAGACCAATGGGGTTGATCCTGAGGTCTACAGGCTTATACTTTTCCCTTTTGCTGTAAGAGATAGAGCTAGAGTATGGTTGGACTCTCAATCTAAAGATAGCCTGAACTCTTGGGATAAGCTGGTCATGGCCTTCTTGGCCAAGTACTTTCCTCCTCAAAAGCTGAGTAAGATTAGAGTGGATGTTCAAATCTTCAGACAGAAAGAAGGTGAATCCCTCTATGAAGCTTAGGAGAGATACAAGAAACTGACTAAAAAGTGTCCTTCTGACAATGCTTTCAGAATGGACCATCCTGGATATATTCTATGATGGTCTGTCTGAATTGTCTAAGATGTCATTGGACCATTCTGCAAGTGGATCCATTCACCTAAAGAAAATACCTGCAGAAGCTCAAGAACTCATTGTCATGGTTACAAATAACCAATTTATGTACACATCTGAGAAGAATCCTGTGAGTAATGGGACGCCTCAGAGGAAGGGAGTTCTTGAAATTGATGCTCTGAATGCCATATTGGCTCAAAATAAAATGTTGACTTAGCAAGTCAACATGATTTTTCAGAGTCTGAATGGATTGCAAAATGCATCCAACAGTACTAAAGAAGCATCTTCTGAAGAAGAAGCTTATGATCCTGAGAACCCTGTAATGGCAGAGGTGAATTACATGGGTGAAGCCTATGGAAACACTTATAATCCCTCATGGAGAAATCATCCAAATTTCTCATGGAAGGATCAACCAAAGCCCCAACAAGGCTTTAATAATGGTGGAAGAAACAGGTTTAGCAATAGCAAGCCTTTTCCATCATCTTCTCAGCAACAGGCAGAGAATTCTAAGCAGAGCCCCTCTAGCTTAGCAAATATAGTCTCTGATCTATCTAAGGCCACTTTAAGTTTCATGAATGAAACAAGGTCCTCCATTAGAGATTTGGAGGCACAAGTGGGTCAGCTGAGTAAGAAAATCACTGAAACTCCTCCTAGTACACTCCCAAGCAATACAGAAGAGAATCCAAAAAGAAAGTGCAAGGCCATTGATATAATCAAAATGGCCGAATCCAAAGAGGAAGGGGAGGATGTGAATCCCAATGAGGAAGACCTCTTGGGATGTCTCCCAGACAAAAAAGAGTTCCCTATTGAGGACCTAAAGGAATCTGAGGCTCATATAGAGACCATAGAGATTCCATTAAACCTCCGTCTGCCATTCATGAGCTCTGAGAACTATTCTTCCTCTGAAGAGGATGAAGATGTAACTGAAGAGCAAGTTGCTCAATATCTAGGAGCCATCATGAAGCTGAATGCCAAGTTGTTTGGTAATGAGACTTGGGAAGAGGAACCTCCCTTGCTCATTAGTGAACTAAATACATGGGTTCAGCAAACTTTACCTCAAAAGAAACAAGATCCTGGTAAATTCTTAATACGCTGTACCATAGGCACCATGACCTTTGAGAAGGCTCTGTGTGACCTGGGGTCAGGAATAAATCTTATGCCACTCTCTGTAATGGAGAAACTAGGGATCTTTGAGGTACAAGCTGCAAGAATCTCATTAGAGATGGCAGACAAGTCAATAAAACAAGCTTATGGATTGGTAAAGGACGTGTTAGTGAAGGTTAAAGGCCTTTACATCCCTGCTGATTTTATTATCGTAGACACTGGGAAGGATGAGAATGAATCCATCATTCTTGGAAGACCCTTCCTAGCCACAGCAAAAGTTGTTATTGATGTTGACAGAGGTGAACTAGTCCTTCAATTGAATGGGGACTACCTTGTGTTTAAAGCTCAAGGTTATCCTTCTGTAAACATGGAAAAGAGGCACGATAAGCTTCTCTCAATACAGAGTCAAACAAAGCCCCCACAATCAAACTCTAAGTTTGGTGTTGGGAGGCCACAACCAAACTCTAAGTTTGGTGTTGAACCCTGACGTTAGGATTTCCTGTCGGTAAAGAATTTATAAAGATATGATAACCGACATAAAATCTTTTCGTACAAATGTTTGGTTGTCACAAGTAACAAACCTCTAAATAAATTGATAACCGAAGTATTTAAACCTCGGGTCATCTCTCAAGGAATTGCAGGGAGGTGTTCTTATTATTGGTTATGAGTCTTGTAAATTGGGGTTTTTGGAATTTGGGCAATGGGCACAGATATAATTATAAATTAAAGCAATAAAAATAAATAAGAGATTTTATGTAACTAAATTAAAAAGCCTTGACCGGGAGTATGATTAATTGAAAGTTCTATCATTGTTGGAATTTTCTCAAGTGTAGCATTAAAAGGTTGTTATTTTCACTTAGTTAACCCTTACTAAATAAAGGAAAGTAAAGTGATTGAGCTAACTCTTATTCACAAATCCTAATCCTCTCCCTTAGGAAGGACTAGGGTTAGTAAATAGAGAATTAGCCAACAACTTCCAATTTAACTAATCACTTGAGCATTCCAACTCAAGTGTCTCCTTTTAATCAACCCCCATGTCAAGTTGGGAGTCTACTCTATCAACATGCATACCATCTTCATTGTTGGGAGAAGGGAGCAGAAAAGAGACATGATAATAAAATTGAAAGCAATTAAATAAATAATAAAATTAAATGAAAAAGTACGCTTTGCATTAATAATTTAAATGATCATTGAACCTGTGATGAAGAAGTAGAAATCCTAATCCTAAAACTAAGAGAATCCTAAATCCTAATCCTAAGAGAGAGGAGAGAGCCTCTTTCTCTAAAAACTACAACTAAATTCTAAAATATGAATTATGAGTCATCTCCCTTCATTCCTCCACTTTGTGGCCTTTAATCTGTGTTTTCTAGGCTTGAAACTGGGCCGGAAATAGCCCAGGATTCGCTGTTTGCGAAATCTGCAACGCTGATTTTTGTCACTGCGACGCGTCCGCGTGGAGCACACGTTCGCGTCACCTAGGTGTATGGCCAGTATCTCAAATTATATATTAAATCGAAGCCTTGAATGTTAGCTTTTCAACGCAATTGGAACCGCATCATTTGGATCTCTATAACTCAAGTTATGATCGTTTTAGTGCGAGAGGGTCAGGTTGACAGCTTTGCAGTTCCTTCAACTTCTTGTATTCCTTCCACTTTTGCATGCTTCCTTTCCATCCTATAAGCCATTCCTACCCTGTAATCTCTGAAATCACTTAACACACATATCAAGGAATCTAATGGTAATAAGAGAGGATTAATATTAGCAAATATAAGGCCAAAGAAGCATGTTTTCAATCATAACACAAAATCAGGAAGGAGAATGTAAAACCATGCAAATCAAATGAATAATTTGGCAAATGCTTGATAAAAACCACTCAATTGAGCATAAATAGTGGTTTATCAACCTCCTCACACTTAAACATTAGCATGTCCTCATGCTAAGCTCAAGAGAAGCTATAAAGGAGTGAAAAGGAATGATAGAGAATATGCAATGCAACCTATCTATGTGAATGCAACTACATGCAAAATATTTCTACCTACTTGGTTAAAAGTAAATAAGTTCTCCAAGACAAGTATGAATCAAATTTCACTAATTCAAATTATACAATGAAAGATAAGTAAACTTGTAAGAAGATAGCTCATGAAAGCAGGGAACATAGAATCAAGCCTTGAACCCTCACTGATAGTGTATATCACTCTAGTATCTCAAGTGTATAGGGTAATTCTCTCTATTCTTCTCTAATCATGCTTTTTAAACTTTGTTCTTCATCTAACCAATAAATAAATATTTAGCATACAAATGAAAACATCATGAGGTCTTTTCAGGGTTGTAATGGGGCTGAGGTAAAGGTATATATATATAAGGCTAAGTGAGCTAACAAAGTGAATCCTTGATTAGTCTAAGATCTCACCTAACATATACATACTTTATATAATTTAAAATGCTTTTCCTAGCTACCAAATTTTTTTTTTCACTTTTGTATTACATGCTCATGTATCAAATTTATTTTCGAATTTTGTCCCATGTGCATTGATTCTTTTTATTTTGCATTTGGGGTAATATTTTTTTTTCTTTTTCTTTTTTTTGTATCCCCTTATTTAATTACTTAATAAATTTTTTTTATCAATGCACATGCTAATTTAATTATTTTGATTTCACATGAGCATGCTTCCCAAATTTTCAAATAACTTATTCAATTTAATTCCCTACTTTTTCTATCATCCCATGTTCCCATAAAATTTTCCACACTTAAATTATACACAATATCTATCTTAAGCTAACCAAAAATTCAACTTGGGATTTTTATTTTATTTTTCTACTTAAGCCTAGTAATGTGGTTATGAAATAGAAGGGGGTTAAAAGGCTCAAGGGGGCTAACAAGGATGGCATAAAAGGTAGGTTTATTTGGGATAAGTGAGCAAAATTACAAATAATGGCTTCAATCATATGCAAGCATGTAAATATACTAAACAATGGACATATAGACTGGAACAAAATCTAAATTGCAGTTATAGAGAAGAAAGCACACAAGAATAAAAATTTATGGTTAAATAATGTAACCATGTAAATAAGCTCAAAGTTTTCACGGGTTGTGTGTTCTTTAGCTCAAAAACCATGTTCCAATTACAACTTCCAAACAAATTTAACACATAGAAAAATTTTAATTTTTTTTAATTTAAATTAGTGAAATTTTTCAAAAATAGGGTCTTAAAAAGAAACTTATTACTTTTCAACCAAGTGGTACTTAAATGTAAACAATCAACTACACATGCAATCTATTATGCAATGCAACAATGAACAAACAAAGAAAATAAAATATTGGTGTTGAGAGGAGAATAACTAACCCGTGGAGATCGGTATCGACCTCCCCATACTTAAAGATTGCACCGTCCTCGGTGCATGCAAAGTTGTACAAGTGGATGGGCTGCTCCAACTGATGTCTTTCTCTATAGATTGTACAGATTGACTTGCCTGTCTCCCCATTAATAAGCTTTCTCTCTCTTCGTGGTGGCCATCCAGAAAGAAGAGAAAAAGGAAGGAAAGGAACCCAAAAATAAAGATAAGAACATAAATAAAATATGGGTGTTAATGCCAAATAATAAAGGTCTCAATTACATGGTAGCTACAACATGCAAGTGAGAAAACAGTGAAAGCAAATGGCATATCAATAGTGGAAAAAGTGCAACAATGGGGGAGAGAGTGTGGGTAATGCAAGATAGTGTAAGTGTATATCAATGCAAAAAGAATATCAGTATTATAAAAATTAGGATTGATTTATGAATAATAATACCCAATCAGAATAAAACATGTCATGAAGCACTAGAATAATTCAAGAAAAGATACAATAGTTGAAGAAGAGAATTTTAACACCAATGGAAAAAAGAAAAAGAAAGTAAGAAAGGAGGGAGAAAGAAATAAGAAGGAAAGAAAAGATTTAGATATGGGGAAGAAAAGATAAGATATTTGGCTTATCTGGATAAGCTGTACGCCGCTTGTGACGCGGATGCGTGAGTGACGCGTTCGCGCAGATAGCGCTTCTATGAAATGACGCGGACGCGTCATCCACGCGGTCGCGTGGATCGATTTGTGCCATTAACGCGAGGGCATCCTCGCGGTCGCGCAACTCTCTGTTTGAAACTCATATTGCCAAATCTTTGGGTGATGCGGTCGCATGGTTGACGCGATCGCGTGGATGGCCTAAATTTGAAAACGGTGCGGACGCGTGGGGCACGCGTACGCGTGGCAGGGCTTGTACGGCTAGGACAGGTTCTGCCCAGCTCCAGTGCAACTCACTGCCATACACCCTGTTACGTCGAATTATAGGACGCGTGGTGGACGCAGACGCGTGGAGATGCCATTTCACTAATGACGCGATTGCGTCAGCCACGCGGTCGCGTGGGTCAAATGGTGCCAGGGGCACGCCTCCAGCCACACTTTTGCGTGACTCTCTGTTCATGTTATTTTCTTCCATACGCACACGATGCGGACGCATCAGCGACGCAGTCACGTCGTGTGCGTTTTTTTTATGCAGTATGCAGAATGCAATGCGAATATGAATGTTATGCAAAATTCCAGGTTCAATCAAAACTCAAAAATAGACTGAAATGGAAAAGGAACGATCATACCATGGTGGGTTGTCTCCCACCTAGCACTTTTAGTTAAAGTCCTTAAGTTGGACATTTGATGAGCTTCTTGTTATGGTGGCTTGTGCTTGTACTGATCCAGGAATCCCCACCAATGTTTGTACTTCTAATATCCTCCGGGATCCCAAACTTTGCTTTTGCACCCGTCTTCTTGTTGATCAATATTGTTCCATCCGGGTGGCAAGCAGTCTGAATTCTCACTAAAGCAGCCAAACAACTTCCTAGACCCATTCAGTTGAGCTTTACACCAACCCTTGCATTTAAACTTTGAGCACACAACCATGTTGAACCTTTCCTGACAACTTCCACCACTGACCATCTCCCTCTTACGCTTAATGCCACAAAGGGCTCTAAGCTGACCATCTGTCTCAAGTAAAGCATATTCAAGTGAGCTAATTAAGCTTAGAGATGAGAGATTTACCCACTTGAATGAAGGAATGGACGGTGACGGCTTTGGGGGAGAGGTCTCCAACAACTTTGGCAAGGGGATTTCCAGCTCCATTCCCTTGGGCTCTTCGTTGACAACTTCTACCTCCTTGCAAGTTTCTTCAATATCAACCTCTTCCTCTTGGTAGCTTTCTTCTAATTTGATCTCTTCTTCATTGCTCACCAAGGGCATGGGAGGTTGTGCTTCTTCTTCTTTAAACTCCATATCAAATCCAATGGAAGATGATTTAAATGTAGATAAGAATTCATCAATGATTAAATCCATCTCTTGATCATCCCCTTCAAAGTCTTCAACCATGATATGCCTTGGAGGTTGTACACCCTCCTTAACATCAACATCAAATACCTTGGAAGGAGGCTCTATGAATGGACTTTTCAATGGAGGCTCATCATCTCCTAAGTCTTCGACCACTTCTTCTTCTTCAATAATTCTGGCTTCCTCCACTTGTTCCAGCAACAAGTCATGACCCTTACTATCCACTGGAGTCTCTAGTATCTTCTTCATGCTGCGTTCTTCATTAGATTCTCCACATGAAGCCATGGGGGTTCTTTGAGTGTCCAAACGTCTGGAAGGTAATTGATTTATTGCTTGCTCCAGTTGATGAAGGGTTGCATGAAATTGATCTACTGTTTCCTTGAGGCGAGCCTGTGATTCTTGGGTCGATGGATATGGATATGGTGCATAGGGAAGTAGTGGTTCTCGGGAGTAATTGGATTGGAATTGGTGTGGATATGGGTTAGGGTCATATGGAGGTGAATGGTGGAAAGGGGCTTGTGGTTTGGTGGTTCAAAGGTATGTTGTGGAGGTGGTTCATAAGCATAGGGTGGGGCTTGTTGGTAACTACAAGGGGGTCCACCATATCTATCATTTTGGTATGCATTGTAGAATGGTCTTCGTCCATGATATCTTGGAAGGTGTTGTTGCCTAAAGGGTTGATCAGATCCTCTTGGCTCCATCCATCTTTGATTGCTTTGACCTTGATGCATATTCCTGTTATAGCTTCCTCTTCCTGCAACATAGTTGTAACCAGACTCATAGCCAAAGGGGTGAGAGTTCATAGTAGTAGGAGAAAATTATAAACAAAAAATAACAAAAAGAAAATATTTTGAAAAATATATGAAAAAAAGATAAGAAACTATTTTGAAAAAGATATGATTTTTGAAAAAAAAATAGGATAAGATTTTGAAAAAGATATGATTTTTGAAATAAGATAAGATAATATTTTGAAAAAGATATGATTTTTTTTTTGAAAAAAGATTTTAATTTTGAAAAATAAGATAAGATAAGATAAAAATCTTAAAATCTGAAAATTTTTTTTGAAAAATATTTACAATAACCAATAATAAGGCACACGTTTGCAATTTCCTGGCAACGGCGCCATTTTGACGTTAGGATTTCCTGTCGGTAAAGAATTTATAAAGATATGATCGCGTTGTAAGTATAGCTTCTAAACCAACAGAAAATCCTTTCGTACAAATGTTTGGTTGTCACAAGTAACAAACCCCTAAATAAATTGATAACCGAAGTATTTAAACCTCGGGTCATCTCTCAAGGAATTGCAGGGAGGTGTTCTTATTATTGGTTATGAGTCTTGTAAATTGGGATTTTTGGAATTTGGGCAATGGGCACAGATATAATTATAAATTAAAGCAATAAAAATAAATAAGAGATTTTATGTAATTAAATTAAAAAGCCTTGACCGAGAGTATGATTAATTAGAAGTTCTATCCTTGTTGAATTTTCTTAAGTGTAGCATCAAAAGGTTATTATTTTCACTTAGTTAACCCTTACTAAATAAAGGAAAGTCAAGTGATTGAGCTAACAATTATTCACAAATCCTAATCCTCTCCCTTAGGAAGGACTAGCGTTAGTAAATAGAGAATTAGCCAACAACTTCCAATTTAACTAATCACTTGAGCATTCCAACTCAAGTGTCTCCTTTTAATCAACCCTAATGTCAAGTTGGGAGTCTACTCTATCAACATGCATACCATCTTCATCGCTGGGAGAAGGGAGTAGAAAAGAGACATGATAATAAAATTTAAAGCAATTAAATAAAAAATAAAATTAAATGAAAAAGTACTCTTTGCATTAATAATTTAAATGAACATTGAACCTGTGATGAAGAAGTAGAAATCCTAATCCTAAAACTAAGAGAATCCTAGATCCTAATCCTAAGAGAGAGGAGAGAGCCTCTCTCTCTCTAAAAACTACATTTAAATTCTAAAAAGTGAATTATGAGTCGTCTCCCTTTATTCCTCCACTTTGTTGCCTTTAATCTATGCTTTCTGGGCTTGAAACTGGGCCGGAAATAGCCCAGGATTCGCTATTTGTGAAATCTGCCATGCTGATTTTTGTCACTGCGACTCATCCACGTGAAGCACGCGTTCGCGTCACCTAGCTGTATGACCAGTATTGTAAATTATATATCAAATCGAAGCCCCAGACGTTATCTTTCCAACGCAACTAGAACCGCATCATTTGGACTTCTGTAACTCAAGTTATGACCGTTTTAGTGCGAGAGGGTCAGGTTGACAGCTTTGCGCTTCCTTCAACTTCTTGTATTCCTTCCACTTTTGCATGCTTCCTTTCCATCCTCTAAGCCATTCCTGCCCTGTAATCTCTGAAATCACTTAACACACATATCAAGGCATCTAATGGTAATAAGAGAGGATTAATATTAGCAAATATAAGGCCAAAGAAGTATGTTTTCAATCACAGCACAAAATCAGGAAGGAGAATGTAAAACCATGCAAATCAAATGAATAAGTGGGCAAAGGCTTGATAAAAACCACTCAATTGAGCACAAGATAAACCATAAAATAATGGTTTATCAGACCCCCACATTCAAACTCTAAGTTTGGTGTTGGGAGGTCCCAACAATGCTCTGAACATCTGTGAAGCTCCATGAGAGCTCACTGTCAAGCTATTGACATTAAAGAAGCGCTTATTGGGAGGCAATCCAATTTTTATTTATCTATATTTCTATTGTTCTTTTATGTTTTATTAGGTTTATGATCATGTGGAGTCACAAAACAATTGCAAAAATTAAAAACAGAATAAAAAACAGCAGAAGAAAAAGCACACCCTGGAGGAAGAGCTGTTTGGCGTTTAAATGCCAGAAACAAGCATCTGTCTGGTGTTTAACGCCAGAAACAAGCACCAAGCAGGCATTTAACACCAGCAACAAGCATTAGGCTGGCGTTAAATGCCAGAAACAGGCTACATCTGGGCGTTTAACGCCAAAAACAAGCTACAGTCTAGCGTTAAATGCCAGGATTGCATACAAAGGGTGTTTTACACGTCTAAAAGGTGCAGGGATGAGAAATCCTTGACACCTCAGGATCTGTGGACCCCATAGGATCACCTCAGTATCTGTGGATCCCACAGGATCCCCACCTACCCCACTCCTCTCTTCTTCACACAATCCAATAACACTATACTCTTCACCAATCACCTCAATCTCTCTTCCTCATTACCCTTTCACCAATCACATCCATCCACTCTTCCCCATAAACCCCACCTACCTTCAAATTCAAAATCTCTCTCCCACCCAAACCCACCCTAAATGACCGAACCCAAACCCCTCTCCCTCCACTATATAAACCCCTCCATCCTTCTTCATTTTCACACAACACAACCCTCTCTTCTCCCCCTTAGCCGAATACACACCTCTCTCCCTCTCCTCCGTATCTTCTTCTTCTTCTTCTATTCTTTCTTCTTTTGCTCGAGGGCAAGCAACATTCTAAGTTTGGTGTGGTAAAAGCATAGCTTTTTTGTTTTTCCATAACCATTGATGGCACCTAAGGCCAGAGAAACCTCAAGAAAGAGGAAAGGAAGGCAATTGCTTCTACCTCTGAGTCATGGGAGATGGAGAGATTCATCTCAAAAGTCCATCAAGACCACTTCTATGAAGTTATGGCCAAGAAAAAGGTGATCCCCGAGGTCCCTTTCATGCTCAAGAAAAATGAGTATCCAGAGATCCGACATGAAATCCGAAGAAGAGGTTGGGAAGTTCTCACCAACCCCATTCAACAAGTCAGAATCTTAATGGTTCAAGAGTTCTATGCAAACACATGGATCACTAGGAACCATGATCAAAGCATGAACCCAAACCCAAAGAATTGGCTTACAATGGTTCGGGGGAAATGCTTAGATTTCAGTCCAGAGAACGTAAGGTTAGCATTCAATTTGCCTATGATGCAAGAAGACGCACGCCCCTACACTAGAAGGGTCAACTTTGATCAAAGGTTGGACCAAGTCCTCATGGACATATGTGTGGAAGGAGCTCAATGGAAAAGAGACTCAAAAGGCAAGCCGGTTCAATTGAGAAGACTGGACCTTAAGCTTGTAGCTAGAGGATGGTTGGAGTTCATCCAACGCTCCATTATCCCCACTAGCAACCGATCTGAAGTAACCCTGGATCGGGCCATCATGATCCATAGCATCATGATTGGAGAGGAAGTAGAAGTTCATGAAGTTATCCCTCTAGAACTCTACAAAGTAGCCAAAAAGCCCTCCACCTTAGCAAGGCTAGCTTTTCCTCATCTCATTTGTCATCTATGCAACTTAGCTGGAATTGTCATAGAAGGAGACATCCTCATTGAAGAGGACAAGCCCATCACTAAGAAGAGGATGGAGCAAACAAGAGAGCCCATTCATGGATCTTAAGAGACGCATGAGGAAGCTCATCGTCAAGAAATCCCTGAGATGCCTCAAGGGATGCATTTTCCTCCAAACAACTATTGGAAGCAACTCAACACTTCTCTAGAAGGATTGAGTCATAACATGAACCAATTAAGGGTGGAACACCAAGAGCACTCCATCATTCTCAATAAGATTAGAGAAGATCAAAGAGCTATGAGGGAGGAGCAACAAAGGCAAGGAAGAGACATAGAGGAGCTCAAGAACACCATTGGTCCTTCAAGAAGAAGGTGCCACCCTCACTAAGGTGGACTCATTCCTTAACTTCCTTGTTCTTATCTCTCTATTTTTCGACTTTATGCTTTATGTTTGTCTATGTTTTGAGTCTTTACTACATGATCATTAGTATTTGGTAACTATGTCTTAAGGCTATGAATAATTCCATGAATCCTTCACCTTTCTTAAATGAAAAATGCTTTTAATACAAAAGAACCAGAAGTACATGAGTTTTGAATTCATCCTTGAAATTGGTTTAATTATATTGATGTGGTGACAATACTTTTTGTTTTTTGAATGAATGCTTAAACAGTGCATATTTTTTTTATCTTGTTGTTTATGAATGTTAAAATTGTTGGCTCTTGAAAAAATGATAAAAAGGAGAAATGTTATTGATGATTTGAAAAATCATAAAATTGATTCTTGAAGTAAGAAAAAGCAGTGAAGAACAAAGCTTGCGAAAAATTTTTTTTAAGAAAAAGCAAGCAGAAAAAGCCAATAACCCTTAAAACCAAAAGGAAAAGGTAAAAAGGATCAAAGGCTTTGAGCATCAGTGGATAGGAGGGCCCAAGGAAATAAAATTCAGGCCTAAGTGGCTAAATCAAGCTGTCCCTAACCATGTGCTTGTGGCATGCAGGTCCAAGTGAAAAGCTTGAGACTGAGTGGTTAAAGTCGTGATCCAAGGGAAAAAGAGTGTGCTTAAGAGCTCTGGACACCTCTAACTGGGGACTTTAGCAAAGCTGAGTCACAATCTGAAAAGGTTCACACAGTCATGTGTCTGTGGCATTTATGTATCTGGTGGTAATATTGGAAAACAAAGTGCTTAGGGCCACGACCAAGACTCATAAAAGTAGCTGTGTTCAAGAATCAACATACTAAACTAGGAAAATAAATAATGCTATCTGAACTCTGAGTTCCTATAGATGCCAATCATTCTAAACTTCAAAGGAAAAAGTGAGATGCCAAAACTGTTCATAAGCAAAAAGCTACAAGTCCCGCTCATCTAATTAGAACTAATATTCATTGATATTTTGGGATTTATAGTATATTCTCTTCTTTTTATCCTAATTGATTTTCAGTTGCTTGGGGACAAGCAACAATTTAAGTTTGGTGTTATGATGAGCGGATAATTTATACGCTTTTTGGCATTGATTTTAGGTAGTTTTTAGTAGGATCTAGCTACTTTTAGGGATGTTTTTATTAGTTTTTATACAAAATTCACATTTCTGGACTTTACTATGAGTTTGTGTGTTTTTCTGTGATTTTAGGTATTTTCTGGCTGAAATTGAGGGACCTGAGCAAAAATCTGATTTAGGCTGAAAGAGGACTGCTGATGCTGTTGGATTCTGACCTCCCTGCACTCGAGATAGATTTTCTGGAGCTACAGAACTCTAAATGGCGCGATCTCAACTGCGTTGGAAAGTAGACATCCAGGGCTTTCCAGCGATATAGAATAGTCTATACTTTATTCGAGTTTAGGCGACACAAACTGGTGTCCAACACCAGTTCCATGCTGCATTCTGGAGTAAAACGCCAGAAACACGTCACAAACCAGAGTTAAACGCCAAAAACACGTTACAACTTGGCGTTTAACTCCAAGAGAAGCCTTTGCACGTGTAAAGCTCAAGCTCAGCCCAAGCACACACCAAGTGGGCCCCGGAAGTGGATTTCTACATCAATTACATATCTCTGTAACCCTAGTAGCTAGTTTAGTAAAAATAGAACTTTTTACTATTGTACTAGGCATCTTTTAGACCATTAAGTCTTTGAACAGATCTTTGATCAGTTTTATGCTATCTTAGACTTTTGTGGAGGCTGGCCATTCGGCCATGTCTACCCTATTTTCACTTATGTATTTTCAACGGTGGAGTTTCTACACACTATAGATTAAGGTGTGGAGCTCTGCTGTACCTCAAGTATTAATGCAAAGTACTACTATTCTTCTATTCAATTCACGTTTATTCTTATTCTAAGATATCCATTCGCACTTCAACCTGATGAATGTGATGATCCGTGACACTCATCACTATTCTCACTTTTGAATGCGTGCCTGACAACCACCTCCGTTCTACCTTAGATTGAATGATTATCTCTTGGATTCCTTAATCAGAGTCTTCGTGGTATAAGCTAGAATTATTGGAGTCCATTCCTAAGATCCGAAAGGTCTAAACCTTGTCTGTGGTATTCTGAGTAGGATCTGAGATGGGATAACTGTGACGAACTTCAAACTCGCGAGTGTTGGGCGTAGTGACAGACTCAAAAGAATCACTGGATTCTATTCCAACATGATCGAGAACCGACAGATGATTACCTGTGCTGTGACAGAGCATTTGGACCATTTTCACTGAGAGGACGGATGGTAGCCATTGACAACGGTGATCCCCCAACATACAGCTTGCCATGGAAAGGAGTAAGAATGATTGGATGAAAGCAGTAAGAAAGCAGAGATTCAGAAGGAACACAGTATCTTCATGCGCTTATCTGAAATTCACACCAGTGAATTACATAAGTATCTCTATCTTTATTTTATGCTTTATTTATCTTTATATTCGAAAACCATTATAACCATTTGAATCCGCTTGACTGAGATTTACAAGATGACCATAGCTTGCTTCATACCGACAATCTCTATGGGATCGATCCTTACTCACGTAAGGTATTACTTGGACGGCCCAGTGCACTTGCTAGTTAGTTGTGTGAAGTTGTGACGAAGTGTGATTCACGTTTGAGAGCACCAAATCTTTGGCACCATTGTTGATGATCACAATTTCGTGCACCATCTGCAACCACTTTTTCCTTTTCAATAATTGCTGCTTTGTCCAGTTGTTTAAGTATAAAATCGTACTCCTCCTTGATGATTTCTTTTCTATGACAACTCCCTTCAACTACACTTTCATCTGCAAAGGTCTCTTCTACCTTCACTTTTAGTGCCTCCTCTAGCTCCTTATGATGTATGGATTCGCGAAGATGATCCCTTCTCTCTTGTTCCATGTCAATAGCATCATTGGGATCATGTTGCTCTTGGATTGATGGATGTGGGTGCTCTTCCATGGATGGTGGTGATGGGATGGAGAGATTATTCTATGGTTGAGATGGAAGTGCACTGGAGTTTGAGGGTTGATCCATGCGGGATATGAGATTTTGGAGTTTAGAGGTGAGACTAATGAGAGAGGTAAGTGTGTTCTCTATGGGGGTTTGGGGTGGATAGGATGGTTCATTATTATGGAGAAAGGGTACATGGTAGGAAGGTGGTTCATCTTGATAATGATAAGGAGATGGTGTATATTCAGGTGGTGGTTCTAAGTATGGCTCATAGGGTGGTTGGTATGGTGGATACGGGTTAGGGTCATATGGAGGTGAATGGTGGAAAGGGGCTTGTGAGTATGGTGGTCCAAAGTCATGTTGAGAAGGGGGTTCATAGGCATATGGTGGTGGTTGTTGATAATCAAAAGAGTGCTCACCATAGCCATTGCCTTGATATGCATCACAGAATGGTTGTTGATAGTCCATTGGAGGTAGTTGTTGCCATGAGGGTTGATCAAATCCTTGTGGCTCCTCCCATCTTTGATACTTCCAACCTTGATGCCTGTTGTCATTATAATCTCCTCTTCCTGCAACATAATTGTAACCAGACTCATAGCCAAAGGGGTGAGAGTTCATAGTAGTAGGAGAAAATAGAAACAAAAACTAACAAAAAGAAAATATTTTGAAAAAGATATGATTTTTGAAAAAAAAGATAAGATAAGATTTTGAAATAAGATAAGATAAGATTTGGAAAAAGATATGATTTTTTTGAAAAAGAATTGAATTTTGAAATTTAAAACTAAGATAAGATAAGATAAAAATTTTAAAATAAAAATCTGAAATTCTTTTTTTTTTGAAAAATATTTACAATAACCAATAATAAGGCACACGTTTGCAATTCCCCGCCAACGGCGCCATTTTGACGAATGGTTTTTCTATCGGTAAAGAAAGTCACAAATATTATCGTGTTGTAAGTATAGCCTCGAAACCAACAGAGAATCCCTTCGTACAAAAGTTTTGTTTGTCACTTAAGCAAACCCAATAAAAATAAATAACCGAAGTATTCAAACCTCGAGTCGTCTTCTCAAGAAATTGCAGGGAGGTGTGTTTTATTATTGGTTATGGGTTTTTCCAAGAATTTTAGAGTGAGGAATGATAAAAGAATTAACTATAAATTAAAGCGATGAAAATAACTGAAGTTCTATCCTTGTTGGATTTCCCAAGATTAATTAGTAATGGGTTGTTATTCCACTTAGTTATTCTTCATTGAATAAAGGAAAGTCAAATTGAGAGCCAACTTCTATTCACAAGAAAATAATCCTTTCCCTTGGGAAGGGTTAGTGTTAGCAACTAGAAAGCTAGCCAACAACTTTCAATTACCGATTAACTCTTGAGTATTCCAACTCAAGGGTATCAAATATTAATCAACTCCGAAGTCAAGTTGGGATCTACTTGGTTAACATAAATGCCATTTTCATAAATCATAAAAGAAGTAAAGAGAGAACATGGTAATTGAAATTAATGGAAGCAATTAAACAAATAATAAAATTAAATGGAAAAATACTCTTTGCATTAATAAATTAAAGGAACATTGAACCTGTGATGAATAAGTAGAAATCCTAATCCTAAAACTAAGAGAAATCCTAATTCCTAAAACCTAAAAGAGAGAATAGAACCTCTCTCTCTCTAAAAACTACATCAAAATTATGAAAAGAGAATTATGAGTCATTTCTCTTCATTCCTCCACTTTGCAGCCTTTAATCTGTGTTTTCTGGGCTTGAAACTAGGCCGGAAATAGCCCAGAAATCGCTGGGGGCGAAATCTGCCACGCTGATTTTTGTCACTGCGACGTGTCTGCGTGGAGCATGCGTTCGCGTCACCTAGCTGTACGGCCACAATGGCATATTTTATATCAAATCGAAGCTTCGGACGTTAGCTTTCCAACGCAACTGGAACCGCATCATTTAGACCTCTATAGCTTAAGTTATGGTCGTTTTAGTGCGAGAGGGTCAGGCTGACACCTTTGCAGTTCCTTTAACTTCTTGTATTCGTTCCACTTTTGTATGCTTCCTTTCCATCCTCTAAGCCATTCCTGCCCTGTAATCTCTGAAAACACTTAACACACATATCATAGCATCGAATGGTAATAAGATATGATTAAATTTAATATTTTTAAAGCATAGGAAACATGTTTTCACATATATCATAAAATGAGGAAGGAATAGTAAAACCATGCAATTTACATGAATAAGTGGGTGAAGATTTGATAAAAACTACTCAATTGAGCATAAGATAAACCATAAAATAGTGGTTTATCATGCACAAATCCTATATATTTTGTGTGCTGTGCGTGCACACAGGACTGTGCGTGCACACACTCTCAAGCATGCTCTCTGTTTGGAGCGCTCGCATGTCTTGTGCATGGGCGCTCCCCTGTTTCCCTGCGCCTTGTGCGTACGCACGCAACCTCGGTTTCATACACCTTGTGCAGGCGCACAGGCTTGTGCGTGTGCATGCCAACTTACACCTATTCTGGTGGGAGCGTTGGCACAGCCTGTGCGCATGAATCCCACCCCTTTTTATTCTGTTCGTGCGCACAGACCCGTATGCGCACGCACACATGATCCATGCCTAAAAGAAATCTTCTGTGCATGCGCACACCGTTGTGCGCACCCACATTTCTGAATCCCTCTTCTGCCAGGGGCGCTCGCATAGAGTGTGCGAGCGCACACCATTCTTTTTCCTCATAGTGTGCGTACGCACGCCTCTGTTTCTCATTATTATGCTTCTTTTCTCTTTTTCTCTTCTCTCTACTTGTTCTCTTATTTTTTTTCCTCCCTCTTCTTCTCTTTTCACCGTATTTTCTACTTGTTCTTGTCCATTTTATTTGCGTTTCATTTTCACTTTAGTAATTATATTAGATTTAGTTTAGTTGTTTGTTAAGTAAATAAGTTTCAAGTGTTTGTTGATGTTGATTGGGTTGATTCTTTCTTGAATTTGGTTTCAATTTTGATAAATGTGTGCACTAAACATTTAAGCTTTGTTTGATTGCCTAAGTGAATTGTGAGTTTGATTCATATGTTGTAGCTACCATATACATTAGACTGTATCCTTGTTTGGAATCTTGAATTGTGCACTTTTACTTTATTGAATTGAATTGGAATTACTTGCTCTTCATGATTTTCATATCAATTTCATCACTTGTCCAGTACTTATTCCTTGTTAATGCTTGGCATTTGTTTGAGTGACTTAACTTGATTCTTATTAAGCTTATCACTTTTTGTAACAAGTATCTCTACCATGTGACTTTTTCTTTATATGTCATGATGAATAAGTAGTTTTTCGTTCATTAATGGATTGGTTGTTGTTTGTTGTGCTATTTTATACCAATTTTGCGCTTTCACATGCACAATTTCAATAACCAATATCAGATACTCAATTCACTTTTGTGTTACCTAGGGTTGCTTGTGCCTTAAGTTTAGCCTCACTTGCAACCTAGGATACTAAATTGAGGAACGCATGCTATTTCTTTTGAATAGGTGGTTGCTATTTTTACCCCGCTAATGTTTGTGTTCTAAATTGTGCGTGCATTTAGAATACACACATTCCCTTTTATCACACCACACACATCTTACTTTTCCTCAATTGTTGTTTATTTGTTCAAAAAAGCAACCGGAACCCCCGGAGCTCACCAGCTGAAGGTGGAGCCTCATAGTCTTTCATCCCCCGGATCATGTGCTTGCACGGAGTTAATGTATTTGAATAGAGTTAAGCATACTTACAAAGACGGGAACTAATATAGAGGAGGATCAGCATCATCAAAAGCATGGGAAGTAGAGTGATAGAGAGAGTAACAAATAAGTTGGTGGAGTGAATGAGGCTAAGATGGCTTCAACACTCTCCAAGTCACAATTTGGCGCCAGATATCTGTAGATGAAACACAAAGGGACAAAATTTCCCTCAAAACACCATCAAATTCAATGGCTTCTTCCACTAATAACCTTACGTCAACAAAGTCCTTCACTTGCAACTCCCTTATGGTCTTTTCCATTTCTACTTTCCAAGTCAGAAGCAAGATTCCGCTTCAATAGGAATCCCACATAAGATCATTTGCAACGCAGTGTAGTCATCCATTTCACTATGGTTTAGAGCAACTGCATATAAATGATGGTTAGAAAGCTTTGCTTGGTCAGATTTCAACACATTTAAAATAGTAAATTAATTCAACTCTTATCCAAAATAACTAAATAAGTAAGACCTTGATGAAATATGACTAAATAAATCTAATAATCTTCATGAACAACCTCTAAATGCAGCACACTTATTAGAGAAGATTTGGTCAACATATTTGTTAACCGTAAAATGGAGCAGAGCAAAGCAATTGTTTATATGTTAACTGTAAGGTATTATTAATAAAACAAGAGAGAGCAGAGCAAAGAAGCAACAACCACAAGGAGCAAGAGAGTAGAATAATATTATAGCTATTACCTGCAAGCTCCAATTATTCAATTTGTTCAAAATAGATTAAATTGATCATAATA
The DNA here is from genome assembly GCF_000817695.3 of Arachis duranensis. NCBI lineage: Eukaryota > Viridiplantae > Streptophyta > Magnoliopsida > Fabales > Fabaceae > Arachis > Arachis duranensis. The sequence continues at coordinate 67,219,913 of NC_029778.3, forward strand.
GGTGTAAAAGCCCTAACAGAGTAGATGAAATTGATTGGAATCTAGATTAGGAAAGAGTACTTACTAGAGAAATTGATGAAGACGGCAGCGACAACACCGAGATACCAGAAGACAAAGGCGATGGTGCTGCGAGCTAAAGATGACGGCAGTGACGGCGCAGAAGACAACGTGACGGTGACAACGTAGAAGACAATGCAATGGTGACGGTGCAGAACACAACGACGACGGCGCCGAGATCTCAAAGATGAAGGCGGCGGCACAACGAACTCAGTCGACGACGAAGACCCTGCGAAGAGAGGTGCTTTAAGCGGTGGTTGCATCAAGAACTGTGAGAAGATGAGAGTGTGGTGGCCTTGGGGGTGAATTAGGGTTAGAGAGGATAGATTAATTTAGTAATTATTTTATTTTATTTAAATTACCGACCGATTTTGCGACCGATTAGTTTAACATTATTTTTTACTGGTCACTAATTCAATTGCTAAGGATTAAATTTTCAACCAATATAGTGACTACAATTTAGTGACTGAATTAGCAACCAAATTTTTCCACCCTATTTATTCTATCGATTGCAAAATAGGTCACTAAATAGTGACCGATTTTGCAACCAATTGCTTTAAATCAGTATTTATATTTGGTTGCTAAATCGGTCGCTATCTTAATTATTAGCAACCGATTTAGCAACCACCAGCTTAGCGACTAAATTAGCGACCAACCATTTTTAGCTTCTTTTTTTATTGGTTGCAAAATCAGTCGCTAAATCAAAAAATAGCAATCAATTTTGTGACCAACAATCCCAAGCGTTATTTTCTCAATTCGGTTGCTAATTCGATCGCTAAGTTAAAATATAGTGACCATTTTATCGACCAACTTTATGTTACTCGCATAATAAACTTATCGGTCGCTATTAATAATCGATTTCTTCGGTCACTAAAATCGGTCGCTGAATATAATTTTAGTAACCGATTTAGCGACCGATTTTTTTCTAGTCCTGGAAATCCTATATTGGTATCTAAATCAGTCGCTATTAGTAACCACTTTTTTCGGTCGCTAAAATTGGTCACTATTCTGGTAATTTCTTGTAATGTATTAGGAAGGCTCTGCCATATACTAGGCATAGGTGGTGCTTATGGCATTAAATGAAAAATGTTTATCAGAAGTTGAAAGGATATGATTGCTATGAAGATGTTCAGGTTACAATGAGTGAAGTAGTTCACTGATAAACCACTATTTCATGGTTTATATTGTATTTAATTGAATGGTTTTATCAAGCTTTTCACCCACTTATTCATAGGATTTGCATGATTTTACAATTCCTTCCTAGTTTAGTTCTATGATTGAAAACATGCTTCTTTGGTCTTAATTTAGCTAATCTTAATCCTCTCTTATTACCATTCGATGCCTTGATCTGTGTGTTAAGTGTTTCAGGCTTCATAGGGCAGGAATGGATTAGAGAATGAAGAAGAAGTGTGCAAAGATGGAAGGAACACAATGAATTGAAGAGATGACCAGCGAAAAGTGAAGGAATTGAGGAGAAGACCAGCGAGAAGTCACGCGGTCGCATAGCTCACGCGACCGCGTGAAATGGAAGAAATCAGAGTGACGCGTTCGCGTGCCTGACGCGACCGCGCGGATTGGAAGCTGCACGAACGACGCGAATGCGTGGACGACACGCACGCGTGGTACGAAAAACGCTGAGTAACGCGATCGCGTGGACGACGCGGACGCGTGTCATGCGCGATCAGCAGAATTACAAAAGTTGCTGGCAGAGATTTTGGGCCGCATTTCAACCCAGTTTTTGGCCCAGAAACATAGATTAAGGTCAGGGAACTTGCAGAGACTCAACATGCTCTCATAATTCATAATTTTAGTTTTAGATGTAGTTTTAGAGAGAGAGGTTCTCTCCTCTCTCTTAGGATTAGGATTAGGATTATAATTTCATCTTCTTCAATCACAGGTTCAATATTCCTTTTATATATTTTCCCAATTTAGTTTATGAACTCTTTATGTTTGGATTGATTTTCTTAATTAATGTTATTTGAGGTATTTTAGTTTATGATTGTTTTATTTATATAAATGCTTTTAATTTAATTTAGATATTTTCCCTTTTGGCTTTGGTTAAATAATTGGTGACTTTTGAGTTATCAAACTCATTGTTGATTGAAAATTAGAATTCTTCAAGAATTAATTTAAGATCCAATAACTCCAACTTTTCCCAAGGAAAGACTGGGACTTGAGGATTCGAATTAATTCATCCACTTAACTTACCTTCATAGTTAGAGGTTAACAAAGTGGGAGAAAAATCCAATTCTCATCATAATTGATAAGGATAACTAGGATAGGACTTCCAGTTCTTCATACCTTGCCAATAGATTTTATTATTATTAATTTATTTTACTTGTCATTTGAATATACCTGTGCCCATTGCCCAAACTCCAAAACCCCAATTTACAAACTCATAACCAATAATAAGAACATACCTCCCTGCAATTCCTTAAGAAGACGACCCGAGGTTTAAATGCTCGGTTATCAATTTTAAAAAGGGGTTTGTTACTTGTGACAACCAAAACGTTTGTATGAAAGGACTTTTGTTGGTTTAGAAGCTATACTTGCAACGGGAATTTATTCTGAATTCTAGACCACGCAAAAGTTCTCTCATCAAAATCTCGCCGTTGTCGGGGAATTGCAAACGTGTGCCTTATTACTGGTTATTGTAAATATTTAAAAAAAAATTTCAGATTTTTATTTTAAAATTTTTATCTTATCTTATCTTATTTTTCGAAATTCAATTTTTTTAAAATCATATCTTTTTCAAAATATTTTCTTTTTGTTAGTTTTTGTTTTTTTTCTCTCACTACTATGAACTCTCACTCCTTTGGCTATGAGTCTGGTTACAATTATGTTGCAGAAAGAAGAAATTACAATGAGAACATGCATCAAGGTTTGAACAATCAAAGATGGGAGGAGCCACAAGGATTTGATCAACCCGCATGGCAACAACCACCTCCAAAGGACTATCAACAATCACCACCATATGCCTATGAACCCTCTCCTCAACATGACTTTGGACCACCATACTCACAAGCCCCTTTCTGCCATTCACCTCCATATGACTGTAACCCTCAACCACCATACCAACCACCTTATGAGCCATATGAACCATATATAGAACTACCCAAATTCCAACCCAATTACTCACAAGAACCACCACTTCAATATTCACCATCTCCATATCCATCAATCCAAGAGCACTATGATCCTATTTATGACAGCCGAGCGCATCAAGAGACAAAGGATCGTTTCAAAGAAACAGTGGATCGATTTCAGGCAACCCTTCATCAATTGGAGCAAGTGATAAATCAATTAGTTTCCCGATGTTTGAACACTCAAGGAACCCCCATGGCTTCATGTGGACAATCTAATGAAGAACGTAGCATGAAGGAGATACTAGAAACTCCAGTGAACAGTACGGAGCATGACTTTGTACTGGAACAAGTGGAGGAAGCCGGAATTATTGAGGAAGAAGAAGTGGTTGAAGACTTAGGAGATGCAGAACCTCCATGGGAAAGTCCAGTCATAGAACCCCCTTCCAAGACGTTCGAAATTTATGTTGAGGTGGGTGTACAACCTCCAAGGCATATCACAGTTGAAGACTTGGAAGAGGTTGATCAAGAGATGGAGATTCAAGAAGAAGAAGCACAACCTCCCATGCCCTTGGAAAGCAATGAAGAGGAGATTGAATTGGAAGAAAGCTACCAAGAGGAAGAGGTTGAAATTAAAGAAGCTTGCAAAGAGGTGATAATTATCAGTAAAGAGCACAAGGGAGTGGAGCTTGCAATTTCATTAAAAATACCTCCCCCTAAGTTGCCATCATCCTTCACAACATTCAAGTGGGTAAAATTCATATCCCTTAGCTTTCTAATTCTACTTGAATATGGGCTACTGGACACGGATGGTAAACTTAGAGCTCTTTGTAACATTAAGAGTAAAAGGAAGATGGCCAGTGGTAAGAATTGTCCTGCAAGGTTCATCATGGTTGGAAGCTTTAAGTTTAAACGCAAAGGTTGGTGTAAAGCTCAACTGAATGGGTCTAGGAAGCTGTTTGGTAGCTGCAGTGAGAATTCAAATTACTTATCACCCAGTTGGAAAAATACAGATCCCGACAAAGATGGGTGTAAAAGCAAGATTTGGGATCCTGGAATCTGCTCTGACACTTGTTATCCCGAGTGCCTAAGAATCTGTTTGAAGCTTCTTAAGGGCTTTACATGCTTAGTTTGGGACCCCAGAGGTTACTGGAGATACAAATATTGGTGGAGATTCCTGGATGAGTTCAAACACAAGCCACCATAACAGGGAGCTCACCAAATGTCCAACTTAAGGACTTTAACTAAAAGTGCTAGGTGGGAGACGACCCACCATGGTATGATCGTTCTTTTCTTTATTTTTAGTTTTTCTAATCAATAACTCTTTTCTTTATCAGCACATTTCGTGCATCTGCATTTGCATACTTTTAATTTAAAAAAAAAATGCCAGTGGCTAGAGGGGAGAAAATAAAAACGAACAGAGAGTCACACTGGAGCGTGGCTGGAGGCGTGCCAGCGGCACAAATCGACCCACGCGACTGCGTCACCGACGCGTCCGCGTCACATGGGAATAATGGCCTCCCACGCGACCGCGTGACCCACGCGGCCGCCTGCCCTGATTTTCGACGTAAAAAGGGTGCACAATGAATTATTGTGCGAGAGTGGTGCTGGATTGGTGCTGAACACACAATTCTACCCACGCGGACGCATGGCTCACGCGTCCGCATCATTCCCTTCTAAAGCCCACTCACGCGATAGCATGCCCCACGCGATTGCGTCACGCCAAATTTGGCAAATAAAATAATTCGAACAGAGAGTTGTGCAGGCGCGAGGCTGCACTCGCGCCAGAAGCATAACATGTGTCACGCGACCACGTGACCGACGCGACTGCGTCGATTAACTTAAAGCGCAAGTCACGCAACCGCGTGCCCCACGCGTCCGCGTCACTTGTGCCGCACAGCTTATCCTAATTTGCCAAATATCTTATCTTTTCTTCCCCAATCCTAATTTTTCCCTCCCTCCTTTCTTACCCACTTCTTTCCCTTCTCACTCTTCTTATCTTTCATTTTATTTTACTTAATTTATTTGCATATTTCATTCATTGCATTTTAATTTAGTGCATATTCTTCTTTTCTTTTCTAAATTTATTATTTTTCCTTTGGTGTTGATTTTATTATTTAACTGTTGCATCTTTTCTGGTGTCATTTTGATGCTTAGTGACTTGTTTTACAATGTTGGGTAATGTTAATTTTCTGTCAATGTCAATCTTTTATACCTGTATTCCTTTTGCATTGGCATGAACTTACATTGTCTTTCATTACCCACTCTCTTCCCCATTGTTGTACATTTTGTCCCACTGGCATGCCATGACTTCTATTGTTTTCTAACATACATGTTGAAGCTTCCATGTAAATGAGACCCTTATCATTTGGCATTAACCCAACCATACTTCATTTATTTTCTTATCTTTATTTCTGGGTTACTTTTCTTCCCTATTTCCTTTCAGGATGGCCACCCGGAAGGGAAGTGGAAGACATTTATATGGGGAGAGAAGACAAGTCCATCTGCACAATTTTTGGAGAACAGCATCAGTTGGAACAACCCGTCCACCTGCACATCTTAGCATGCACCGAGGACGGTGCAATCTTTAAGTGTGGGGAGGTCGATACCGATCTCCATGGGTTAGTTATTTCCTATTTCAACACCAATGTTTTATTTTATTTGATAGTTCATTTTTGCATTTGCATATTTGTTTGATTTTTGCATATTTTACCACTTGGTTAAAGTAATAATTTCTTTTGCAATAAAATTTTTGTTACACTTGTTTGAAGTTGTATTTAGAACATGGTTTTTGAGCCAAAGAACACACAACCTACGAGATTTTGAGCTTATTTACATGGTTACATTATTTAACCATAATATTTATTCTTGTGTGTTTTCTTCTCTATAATTGCAATCTTTACTTTGTTCCATTCTATATGTCCATTATTTAGTATATTTACATGCTTGCATATGATTGAGGCCATTGTTTGATTCTAGCTCACCATTCCCAAATTAGCCTACCTTTACATCACCCTTGTTAGCTCCCTTGAGCCTTTAAATCCCCTCTTGTTTTATAACCACATTACTAGCCTTAAGCAGAAAAATAAAATAAAAGTCCCAAGTTGAATCCTTGGTTAGCTTAAGATAGAAATTGTGTAATTATTTAAGTGTGGGGAAACTTTATGGGAACACGGATGATAGAAACAAGGTAGAAAGTTAAAAAGAACAAAGATATTTCAAAATAAAAATTTTTGGGAAGCATGCTCATGTGAAATCAAAGTAATTAAATTACCATGTGCATATAAAAAAATTTCAGTATTTAAATAAAGGGGATACAAAAGAATTCCCCAAGTGCAAAATAAAGCAATGCACATGGGACAAAATTCAAAAATAAGTTTGATACATGAGCATGTAATACAAAAGTGGGAAAAATTTGGGTAGCTAGGTAAAGTATTTTAAAATTGTATAAAGTATGTATATGTTAGGTGAGATATTAGACTAATCAAGGATTCACTTTGTTAGCTCACTTAGCCTTATATATATACATCCTTACCTTTACCTCAGCCCCATTACAACCCTGAAAAGACCTCATGATGTTTGCATTTGTATACTAAATTTTGTTGCTTGGTTAGATGAAGAACAAAGTTTAGAAAGCATGACTAGAGAAGAGTAGAGAGATTAACCCTAGACACTTGAGAGATTAGAGTGCATATACACTACCAGTGAGGGTTCAATGCTTGATTCTATGTTCCCTGCTTTTAGGAGCTATCTTCTTACAAGTTTACTTATTTTCACTGTATGATTTGAATTAGTGAAATCCAGTTCATATTTATTCTTGAAGGATTTATTTACTTTTCTACCAAGTAGGTAGAAACATTTTGCATGTAGTTGCATTCACATTCATATGCTGCATTGCATGAGTCTTGCCTTTCCCTATTCATTTATTTGGTCTCCTTGAGTTTATCATGAGGACATGCTAATGATTAAGTGTGGGGAGGTTGATAAACCACTATTTTATGGTTTATATTGTATTTAATTGAGTGGTTTTATCAAGCTTTTCACCCACTTATTCATAGGATTTGCATGATTTTACAATTCCTTCCTAGTTTAGTTCTATGATTGAAAACATTTTTCTTTAGTCTTAATTTAGCTAATCTTAATCCTCTCTTATTACCATTCAATGCCTTGATCTATGTGTTAAGTGTTTCAGGCTTCATAGGGCAGGAATGGCTTAGAGAATGAAGAGGAAGTGTGCAAAGATGGAGGGAACACAAGGAATTAAGGAGATGACCAGCGAGAAGTGACGCGATCACATGGCTCACGCGACCGCGCGAAATGGAAGAAATCAGAGTGACGCGTTCGCGTGCCTGACGCGACCGCGCGGATTGGAAGCTGCACGAACGACGTGAATGCGTGGACGACGCGCACGCGTGGTACGAAAAACGTTGAGTGACGTGATCTCGTGGACGACGCAGACGCATGACGTGCGCGATCTGTAGAATTACAAAAGTTGCTGGCAGACATTCTGGGCTGCATTTCAACCCAGTTTTCGGCCTAGAAACACAGATTAAAGTCAGGGAACTTGCAGAGACTCAACATACTCTCATAATTCATAATTTTAGTTTTAGATGTAGTTTTTAGAGAGAGAAGTTCTCTCCTCTCTCTTAGGATTAGGATTAGGATTAGGATTAGGATTTCATCTTCTTCAATCATAGGTTCACTATTCCTTTTATATATTTTCCCAATTTAGTTTATGAACTCTTTATGTTTGGATTGATTTTCTTAATTAATGTTATTTGAGGTATTTTAGTTTATGATTGTTTTATTTATATGAATGCTTTTAATTTAATTTAGATATTTTCCCTTTTGGCTTTGGTTAAATAATTGGTGACTCTTAAGTTATCAAACTCATTGTTGATTGAAAATTGGAATTCTTCAAGAATTAATTCGAGATCCAATAACTCCAACTTTTCCCAAGGAAAGACTGGGACTTGAGGATTCGAATTAATTCATCCACTTAACTTACCTTCATAGTTAGAGGTTAACAAAGTGGGAGAAAAATCCAATTCTCATCATAATTGATAAGGATAACTAGGATAGGACTTCCAGTTCTTCATACCTTGCCAAGAGATTTTATTATTGTTAATTTATTTTACTTGTCATTTAAATATACCTGTGCCCATTTCCCAAACTCCAAAACCCCAATTTACAAACTCATAACCAATAATAAGAACATACCTCCCTGCAATTCCTTGAGAAGACGACCCGAGGTTTAAATACTCGGTTATCAATTTTAAAAAGGGGTTTGTTACTTGTGACAACCAAAACGTTTGTATGAAAAAACTTTTGTTGGTTTAGAAGCTATACTTGCAACAGAAATTTATTCTGAATTCTAGACCACGCAAAAGTTCTCTCATCATTCACCAAAGTTTAACTATAAATGAGCTTGAAGATAATTGGACTGGTTTTGTGAACGTCTACTATCTCGAGGATAATGAACGGTTGCAAGGGTTGTGAAATTATTACTGACGTTGGGTTCTATTGTATCTGAAGGGTGACTTTTCAGCGGGAATATCATCCACTTAGAGAAGTGAGAGCGCCAATGTCTTGTTTAACAAGTATCTAACCCCACAGGCAACTTTGGCCAAATTTTTAACCCAATACAACAATGATCTAATGTTTAGGGTGGAAAAGGAAGATGTGAAAAATTTTGACTCTCTAAACAAAGTTGTGCTGTGTTGCTCCAAAAGCAAGATTGACGTGTACTTTTTGTTGGATACATGAATGACATCTTTCAGAAGGTGCAGCGTGAATTTCGAGAGAAAATGAATTGCGTTGTCTCCTTGACATGGGATAAAGATGATAACCAAGTTTATGAGGTGGTCCATGATGTGAAGATAGCAGGCCAACAACAAGAAGTGAGACACCGAGTCATATTTGACAAGGACGGGGAGTATGTATGGTGTGATTGCCTTCAACTTGAATTCAAGGGCATTATGTGTTGTCATTCACTGGTTGTGCTTCAACAGGAGAGAATTTCAACTGTCCCTAATTGGTATTCGCTTCAGAGGTGTAGCAAGAGAATTTTTAGAAGGCATTCTACCATCAAGAGTTGCTACATGGTGGACCATTGATGGCCACACGTGAGGCATTATGACCACCTTTAGGACTATTTCAACAAGGTTGCGGAAACTGTTGTATACTCTGATCAGTACACTAACCTCTTGCACAACATGCTTAAGGAGTTCCATGCCGGTCTTCCCCAAAATGTTTCTTGCAGTGACTGCGATGCATTTGGTAACCATGGTTGAAAAGGAATAAATGATTGTGGTAGAATTGAAACGGATGCCAAACTCAGCATCCGTAGTCTCATGAAGGGTAAGCATAACAAACTGCCCCTCAAAGAATAGAACGGTTTTGGCTTTTGAACGTGAATCTGTAAAATGTAAGAAGCGTGCATTGAAGAGGAGTGTGGACTCCAATTCCAACCATAAAGGGAATAATAGTGAAGGGAAATGACAAAAAATGATATCCACAAAGGACGTCGAAGAGGTAACTTGTCATTAAAGTCTCTATCTTAGTTGTTTCCATGTTTTTGTTAGTATAATAATGAACAATAACTTTAATGGTTTCTAGTGTCATCCTAACCAAAGTGAATTAACTGCTACGATGTGCTTCGAAGCAAAAATCTCAATTTTTGTGTAATTAGTTTTTTAGGACCAAACCTATTGATGAGTTACTAAGCAAATGTACATTCTAATGGTGACTCGTCGTTATTTGCGTTATTGATTTATATTTGAATTTTTAGACCTCCTTTATAGGCTGCCCATTTTGAAAGCATGGCATCTATGTTGAGATGATAAATATGGTCAAATTTTATTATTGTGACAAATTTTTTATTACTGATGATCATTTATTGTTTTTATGCTACCTGTTCATTTACTCTTCTTATTGTTATGCATATTTTTTTTGCAACTTTAGTCAAGCGGGACCTAAAAAATCGTAGGAGATGTGTGGCCAGGCTCAAATTGTAGAGAAAATAAGTTTGTGTCATTACTTCAATCAACTGATATTTCAAGTTATTATCGAACTGATTTTTCTCTCCATAGTTCAACCACTAAGACTACCTAAAGGACATCAACGATTTCAGTTTCAGACTCATTGGATTTATTTCATTTTACATTGCGACTCTACTCTCAAAGTGAAAGTGAAGGCTGTGTTGTCTCTTTGTTTTTTTTTTTGATAGAACACAGTCACAACCTTTTATAACCATGTGGAGAAATACTTTAGGTTGGCCTATTCAAAAGGAATTTTTATTCATGCCCCACTTAATGTGCATATCAACCAGTCAGGAATAGCCACTCGCATAACCCAGCCGTTTTAAATTTTAAATGACCCCACTACAAATAAACTAAACCCAATTATTAAAAGTCCAAACCCATTTTATCTTTCTATGACTTTGACTATTAGTTAACCTAATTAAATCTAGTCTTCTTCTGTTTTCAAATCCCAGCCGTCACTCATTTATTCTCTTAAACCATTTTCTTAGTTTCACATTTTCAACCTTTTTTTCTATTCCTTTTTTAGTGGCCATCTTCTCTTCATCAAAAGGTAAATTTTAAATTCTCTATTTTGTTTTATATAGCTCTCTATGACTCTATGTATCTTTCAATTTCATTGTTTCTCTTTTTGATAATTTCAATTACAAATTTTAATTTAAATAATTACAGTTTAGGTATTAAACTATTTTTTATTCTCTTCATGATTTTATATATTTTATTTTATTCTCAATTATGTGATCCTTATTATTTATTTGTTTATCTTTTGTTCTATTCTATTATATGTAATTATATTGCATATAAATTTTTAAAGTGAATTGATCATTTTACTAATTTAGAATATATATATTTTTATTTTTAGAAATAGTAATGGAAAAATATTTCAAAAGAAAGCTACCACTAGAATCTGAAGTCACTCCATTAGTCTCTTCTAGTAAAGAGAAGTTCTTAGAATTCAGTATGGAAAGTCTGGTAGCTGATCGTGGACAATGACCTAAAATTTCAAATTATGATCCAAATGACGGAGATGAAATTAGACGAGCTTGTTTGCAAAAAGGGCCTTGTCAACCAAGAGAACATGATTTTCCATAAACATATTTTGGAACTTCTCTCCGTAGATTTAATGCTAATTGGTTTGATGAATTTGGCAATTGATTGGAATATAGTATTTCAAAAGATGCTGTCTTTTGTCTCTGTTGCTATCTTATGAAACCTGATGGTGCGAGTAGTAATGCTTTTGTAAAAGAGGGCTTTTCAAATTGGAAAAGGAAGGAGCAATTACGAGCACATGTTGGAAATCATGATGGTGCTCATAATCAAGCTCGAAGAAAATGCGAAGCACTAATGAAGCAAAAGCAACATATTGAAGTTGTTTTTCAAAAGCATTCAGACCAAGCTAAAAGAGATTACCGAACTCACTTAACAGCAACAATTGAGTACATTAGGTTCTTACTGCGATAAGGATTGGCCTTTCGTGGTGATGATGAATCGCACAATTCAAACAATTAAGGTAATTTATTGGAGCTTCTTGACTTTCTTGCTCAACATAATATACAGATTGATCGTGTTTTAAAAAATGCTCATGAAAACCTTAAGCTAGTAGCACCTAAAATTCAAAAAGATATTCTTAGAGCTACTGCAAGTGAAACCACTAAAGCTCTTTATGCTTTGACTTTACTCTTGCATCAAGTTTAATGATATGCCTTAGCGTATATTGTTTTCTCACTCACATGTTGTAGCTACGATGTAGTTGAAAACCTTACTCTTATTTGGCATTAGCCTACGCCTATATTCTATTTGCTTTGATATCTTTGTTATAGGCTTAATTTTCTTTCTTTTTCTCTCCTTTTAGGTTGGCCACCAAAAGAGGAAAAAGGAAAAGTTTCTACATGGGGCGACAAACAAGTCATCTGCACAATCTTTTGAGGAAGCTCATCAATTGTAGTAACCCATCCACCTTGCTCTTCTTTGCATACACTGAGGACGGTGCAATCTTCAAGTGTGGGGAGGTCGTTCGACCGACTTCCGTGGGTAACTGATAAACTGCTATTTTATGGTTTATCTTGTGTTGAATTTAGTGATTTTTATCACCTTTCTCCTACACCTGCTCATGTAATTAGCATGTTATACATTTGCCTTCCTAATTTAATACTATGATTAAAAACTTGCTTCCAAAGCCTTTAAATTGTAGATTTTTATCCATCTCTATACCATTCGATACCATGATCTGTGTTAAGTGTTTCCAGGCTTCACAGGGCAGGAATGACTTAGAGAATGGAAAGGAAGCTTGCAAAAATGGAAGGAACACAAAGGAACGATGGAGCTGACCAGCGAGACATGACGCACACGCATGGCCAACGCGTGTGCGTGATTTGGAGCATTTCATAGTGACGCGCACTTGATGCGCACACGTGATTAGCACAGAGGATGAGGAGTTTTTGCAAACGACGCGCACGCGTGACAAGGAGTTTTTGCAAACGACGCGCATGCGTGACTGACGCGTACGCGTGACATGCGCGACGTACAACAGTTGTAGAAAATCGCTGGGGGCGATTTCGGGCCAGTTTTAGACCCAGTTTTCGGCTTAGAAGCACATACTAGTGCCAGGGAACAGCAGAGACTCAAAACACATTCTCATTCTGCATAGTTTTAGTTGAGTTTTGAATCTAGAGAGAGATTTCCACTTCTTTCTCTAAGTTTTCTTCACATTCATAGTTCTTAGAACATTATTACTTTTTGCTATTGATTGGGATATTGAGAAGAGTTTCTACTTCCGTTGAAGTTTCATTTATTCCAGTTTGTTTCCTTTGTCCCTTACTCTTCCATATCCTTAATCCTTATTCAGAGTTACAATTGGATTTTTTTTAGAATTTATTAATGCAAGAACTATTTTTACTTTTAATTAATTTTTAGTTATTGTTTATCATGTCTCACTTTTATCCGTCTCTTAATTCTGTGAAAGTTATATTCATGTCAACGGAGTAGAACTCCCACTTGACTTGGGGGTTGATTAAAAGGAGACCCTTGAGTTGGAATGTCCAAGCGATTAGTTAATTTGGAAGTTATTGGCTAATTCTATATTTACTAATGCTAATTCTTCCTAAGGGAGAGGATTAGGACTTGCAAATAAGAGTTAGCTCAATCACTTGAATTTTCTTTATCTAGTAAGGGTTAACTAAGTGAAAATAACAACCTCTTGAAGCTACACTTGAGAAATTCTAACAAGGATATAACTTCCAATTAATCTACCCCCGGTCAATGCTTTTTATTTAATTATATAAATTCTCAACCACTTATCTCTCAGTTCTTCAACTCTTAAAAATCCTTGAAAAACCTCTGATAAATAAAATAGCACTCTTTTGTCAGCTCGTTGGGAGACAACCTGGGATTCATACTCCAAGTAATTTATTTCCAAATGTTGTGACAACTCTTTTAAATTGATACGCGGTATCTTCATTGGTTAAGATCTATACTTGCAACGTTGTTCTCTTTATAAACTCTTGATCGGTGATTTTCCGTACGTCAATTTTTGGCATCGTTGTCGGGGAGTTGCAACAGTGTGCTAATTTATTGGTTGGAATTTATTTATTTGCATTTTTTCTATTTTATTACCATGAGCTGTATGTTTCTTTCATTGAATGACGCGTTCACTACCTGATCCGAGCCTACTCATATTTGATCCTGAAATTGAAAGAACTATCTTACGTATAAGGCGGGCTCGGCTTCGGTTAGTCCTTTCTAAGGACGAATCTGAAACGTCATTTAAGGAAGAAACAAGCTCCTTTCCTATTGATTTGGTTGATTTACGCACAGAGAACATGGCAGCTCCAATGAGGATTACTCTCTAGAAAGCAGGAACTCCGGACTTTACACTACCACCTTTCCAAGCGCGTCATCCAAATCTGGGTGCAGATATTGAACTGAAGACTGCACTAATCAATCTACTGCCAAAGTTTGATGGCTTACCTGCTCAAGAGCCTCTCAAGCACCTCAGAGATTTTTGGACAGCCTGTTCTACTGTCAGGCATAATGGTGCAACTGAAACTTCTATTCTGCTAGCCGTCTTTCCATTTTCTCTTGAAGGAAACGCGAGAGAGTGGTACTACACTCAACCTGAAGCAGTTGTTACTAACTGGGACACGCTCAGGAGAGAATTCTTGGAAAAATACTTTCCAGCTGAAGTTACTGATAGACTGAGGAAAGAAATTTCAATAATTATTCAAGGCGAATCTGAGACTCTTTACGAGTATTGGGAGCGTTTCAATAATCTCCTAGAGGCATGCCCCCACCACATGATTGAAAAGTTGGTATTGATCAGCTACTTCACACAGGGCATGAAGCCTCAGGACAAAACTACATTGGATGGTGCGAGTAATGGTTCTCTGAAAAAGTATAAGACCACAGAAGAAGCATGGCAACTGATCACCGACCTGGCTGAGTCCGCTCGGAATCACAAGCACAGAAACAATCATCCCAAGGCTGTGGCAGAGGTCTCCTCTAGCAGTGAGACTACTGCTCTCACACAGAGTCTATATGAGATGACCAAATTACTGAAGCAGATACACCTGAATCAACAACAACCTCAGCCTCCCCCAACACAACAGAGTCATCAACTGGTTCCTCAGAGAGTATGCGGAATATATGCTAATTATAGTCATTACACTGATGAGTGTCTACAGCTCCGACATGAGGACAACACCTTGACAGCTAGTCACAACTTCTATGATCGCCCGAATCAAGGATACTATCAACAAGACGGCAACTACAATCAAAGTTGGCAGGACAACTCCAACCAGGGTTGGAGAGATAATTCCAACCAAGGATGGAGGGATAACTACAACAGAGGAGGCAGAGACAACAATAGAAATTAGAGGTGGAATAACAACAACAACAGATAGCAGAACCAAAACCAGCCTTACAGAGCACCTCACCGAAGGCAATCCCAAGCGCCTCAGAACAACCAACAGCAGACTCCTCAGATTACTTACCCCCCCTTCCTCTTCTAATGACGAGTTGCTACACTCTATTGATCAAAGATAGAAGACCATGGAGAACAACCTTACTTCTACCTTAAACGGTCTAAATTATACTTTACAAGCTCTCGTCTAACAGATTGGATCATTGAACAACTCCAACAACTAGCCTTTAAGCTCTAGTGGAATTTCTTCTCAACCTTTACCCAACCCCAAGGGGGGCATCAATGCCATCACTTTGAGGTCCGGTACCACACTGCAAGAGCGGAATCATGAGGAGCCGAGACCACAAGACCACGCCCCAGCTGAAGACATGGTTGAAGTGGAGGATGTTGAGGAAGAAGATGAAGTACAAGGCATGGTTGAAGATGAAGTAACTCAACCAGAGAATGGCGCACCAGAAGAAGCTAAAGCTACCAGAGATGCCATCCCTATTCCATTTCCACACCTTGCAAGGAAGCCCAGAAAGCAGATGGAACTTGATCCTAAAATGGTAAAAATCTTCAAAAAGGTTGAGGTAACTGTTCCCCTTTTTTATGTTATTCAGAAAGTACCCAAATATGCAAAGTTTCTGAAAGATTTATGCATCCATAAGGATAAAATTGATGAATTAGAAACTATTCCTTTAGGTAGTTCTATATCTGCTTTAATGGGGGATATACCTGAAAAATGTAGTCACTCAGGTCCATGCATGGTTAGCTGTACCATTAGAGGTGTAATATTTTCTGACTGCATGTGTGATTTAGGTGCGTGCGTTAGTATTATACCTTTGTCTATATATGATGCTTTGAGGCTCCCTCCCTTAAAAAGGTCGGCAGCTCGTTTTGTGTTAGCAGATAAAAGCATTATTACAGTGGCTGGAATTACTGAGGACGTACTGGTGAGCATCAAGGGGATCACATTTCCCATTGAATTCTACATCTTGGAGATGCCCCCAAATGACTCAGGAAGATCGTCATCCATCTTGCTCAGAAGACCATTTTCGAAGACCTCAAAGTTCAAGTTGGATGCATTCTCAGGAACTTATTCTTTTGAGATAGACGACCGAGCAGTGAGCTTCAATCTGAATGAGGCTATGAAGCATCCTTCGAAAGACCATTCCATCTTCCAGTACGACATCATTGATGAGACTGTAGTTGCAGTTCACCAGGAGGAAGTAGAGGAGCGGCACATGGAGCAAGGTGCAAGTGTAGGGACATCCCTTGGACAAGACAGAGACACATTACAACCGTCACTAATTCTAAATTATCAAGTGCCTAACCATGAGTAGAGATTGGAGTTAAAGCCCCTTCCACCCCACCTCAAGTATGCTTACCTTGAGGATAACCAGAAGCTCCCATTTATCATTGCAAGGGAACTCACTTCCCAACAAGAGGAGCAACTGCTTAGTGTGCTAAGAAGACACAAGAAAGCAATTGGGTGGAGTTTGGCGGATATAATAGGCATCAGCCCTCAAGTTTGTGAGCACAGAATATTTTTAGAAGAGGGAGCAAGGCCTGTCTGTCAACCCCAAAGAAGACTGAATCCCACCATCTTAGAGGTTGTCAAGAAGGAAGTGACCAGACTATTGGAGGCAGACATCATCTACCCAATCTCAGATAGCAAATGGGTCAGCCCAGTACAAGTGGTTCCAAAGAAATCTGGAGTCACAACAGTAAGGAATGAGCATGGAGAGCTCATTGCGACTAGGGTGCAGAACGCCTGGAAGGTATGCATTGATTACAGGCGTCTCAACCAGGCTACTTGTAAAGATCACTACCCCTTACCATTTATGGATCAGATGCTTGATCGCCTGTCAGGTAAATCACACTACTATTTTCTAGATGGTTACACTGCCTATTTTCAAATTCATATAGCTCCTGAAGATCAGAAGAAAGCTACTTTTACATGTCCCTTTGGAACGTATGCGTATAAGAGGATGCCTTTTGGCTTATGTAATGCACCGGCAACATTCCAAAGATGCATGATGAGTATTTTCTTAGATCTCCTTGAAGGCTGTATGGAAGTTTTCATGGATGACTTTAGCGTGTATGGTGATTCTTTTAGCCTTTGCTTGGATAGTTTAGCTAGAGTATTAGACAGGTGTGTTAGTTCAAACCTTGTTTTGAATTTTGAAAAGTGTCATTTTATGGTCCAACAAGGTATTGTTCTAGGACACGTTGTCTCCAATACTTGTATTTCTATAGATCCAGCAAAGGTAGATGTCATTTCTAGTTTACCTTACCCCTCCTCTGTGAGGGAAGTCCGTTCGTTCCTTGGCCATTCAGGTTTCTACCAGAGATTCATCAAGGACTTCAGTAAGGTAGCTTTACCTTTATCTAGACTGCTGTAGAAAGATGTTGAGTTCGAGCTGAGTGAGGACTGCATGGAAGCATTTGATAAGCTGAAGATTGCCTTGACTCAAGCTCCAATTGTGAGAGGACTAGATTGGAGCCAGTCTTTTGAGATTATGTGTGATGCATCCAACCATGCTGTAGGAGCGGCGCTGGCCCAGCACGCAAGTAAGGATCCTTTTGTAATTGCATATGCTTCAAAGACATTAGGCACTGCTCAGTCCAATTACACTACCACTGGAAAAGAGCTTCTAGCCATTATTTTTGTTCTGGATAAATTCTGAGCCTACTTACTTGGTACTAAGGTGTTAGTGTACCCAAACCATGCAGCTCTAAAATATTTATTAGCTAAAAAAGAGTCCAAACCAAGGCTAATATGTTGGATACTGCTTGATAAACCACTATTTTATGATATTTATTGTACTCAATTGAGTGGTTTTTATCAAGTCTTTGCTCACTTATTCATATAAATTGATTGGTTTTACAATTCCTTCCTTATTCTTTGATGTATGTGAAAACATGTTTCTTGGACCTTAAAACTATTAATTTTAATTATCCTTTATCACCATTTGATGCCGTAATCTGTGTGTTAAGTATTTTCGGGCTTTATAAGGTAGGAATGGCTTAGAGGATGGAGAGGAAGCTTGCAAAAAAATGGAAGGAACACAAGAAACTAAGGAGATAACGAGCGAGCAGCGATGCGCACGCATGGCTCACGCGTTCGCGTGACATGGAGAAAATTGCAGTGACACATGCGCGTGCCTGACGCGTATGTGTGGATTGGAGTTCTGCAATATGACGCGAGAGCGTGCTTGACGCGAATGCGTGACACGCCAAAATGACCAGTGACAGGAACGCATGACTGACGTGTATGCGTGACATGCGCGATCTGCAGAATTAACAGAAAATGCTGGGGGCAATTTCTGGGCTGTTTTTGACCCAGTTTTCGGCCCAGAAAAGACATATTAGAGGCTACAAAGTGGGGGAATGCATCCATTCATACAACATTCATTATTCACAATTTTAGTTTTAGATGTAGTTTTTTTTAGAGAGAGGCTCTCTCCTCTCTCTTAGTTTTTAGGATTTAGGATTTTTCTTAGGTTAGGTTTACTTCTTCTTCATTCCAGGTTCAATGTTCCTTTACTTTGGGTTCTCTTCTATTTTTATTTATTCTATTACTTTAATTTATGGATTCTCATGTTAGATTTGATTTTATATTTAATATAATTTGAGGTATTTCAGATTTATGATTGCTTTCTTTTATTTATGATATAAATAATTTGGATTTTTTCCCTTTTGGCTTTGGTTGAGTAAGTGGTGACACTTGAGTTATCAAACTCGGTGCTGATTGAAAATTAGAATTTGCTGATTGATTTGGATTCCTCTAACGCTAGTCTTTGGAGTTGACTAGGATTTGAGGAATCAAACTGATTAGTGCACTTGACTTTCGTGAATTTAGTAAGGGTTAACTAAGTGGGAGCAATAAACAATTCTCATCACAACTGATAAGGATAACTAGGATGGGATTTCCAGTTCTCATACCTTGCCAATAGTTTTTTATTTATTAATTTATTTTCTTGCCATCTAAATTCCTTGTTCAACCTTTTCAAGAAAACCCAAAAGATACTTTTTCATAACCAATAATAAATCATACCTCCCTGCAATTCCGTGAGAGACGATCTGAGGTTTAAATACTTCGGTTATAAATTTTACTGGGTTTGCTTTAGTGACAAACAAGTTTTTTGTACGAATAGATTTTTGTTGGTTTAGAAGCTATACTTTCAACGAGAGCTTATTTGTAAAATTCTAGACCACGCAAGAATCCATTCGTGAAAATGGCACCGATGCCGGAGAATTGCAAATGTGTGCCTTATTATTGGTTATTGTAAATATTTGCTTTTTCTTGTTTATTTGTTTTCATTTTTGTTTTTTTTTATTTTCATTAACTACTATGAATGCTCACCCCTCTGGCTTTAAGTTTGGTTCTAATGTCGTTGTAAGGAATGGAAGCTATAATGAGAACAGGCATCAAGGTTGGAAGAATCAAAGATGGGAGGAGCCACAAGGATTTGATCAACCCTCTTGGCAACAACCCCCTCCAATGCGCTATAGCCAACAACCACTCTATGATGCATACGAAGACAATAGTTATGGTGGACCTTTTCGTGACAACTGGTGCACGAAATTGTGATCATCAACAATGGCGCCAAAGACTTGGTGCTCTCAAATGTGAATCACACTTTGTCACAACTTTGCACAACTAACCAGCAAGTACACTGGTTCATCCAAGTAATACCTTACGTGAGTAAGGGTCGATCCCATGGAGATTATTGGTATGAAGCAAGCTATGGTTATCTTGTAAATCTCAGTTAGGCGGATTCAAATGGTTATAAAGGTTTTCGAAATTAATAATAAATAAAGCATAAAGATAGAGATACTTATGTAAATCATTGGTGTGAATTTCAGATAAGTGTATGAAGATGCTTTGTCCCTGTTAAATCTCTGCTTTCCTACTACATTCCTTCAATCCTTCATACTCCTATCCATGGCAAGCTGTATGTAGGGCATCACTGTTTTCAATGGCTAATTCCCATCCTCTCAGTGAAAATGGTCCAAATTCTTTGTCACAGCACGGCTAATCATCTGTCGGTTCTCGATCATGTCAGAATAGAATCCATTGATTCTTTTGCGTCTGTCACCACGCCCAACAATCGCGAGTTTAAGGCTCGTCACAGTCATTCAATCCTTGAATCCTACTCGGAATACCACAGACAAGGTTTAGACTTTCCGGACTCTCAGGAATGGCCGCCAATAATTCTAGCTTATACCACGAAGATTCTGATTAAGGAATCCAAGAGATAAACGCTCGGTCTAAGGTAGAACGGAAGTGGTTGTTAGTCACGTGTTCATAGGTGAAAATGATTATGAGTGTCACGGATCATCACATTCATCAAGTTGAAGTGCAGCGAATATATTAGAACAGGAATAAACTGAATTGAATAGAAAATAGTATTAATTGCATTAAAACTCGAGGTACAGCAGAGCTCCACACCCTTAATCTATGGTGTGTAGAAACTCCACCGTTGAAAATACATAAGTTATGGTGGTTCAGGCATGGCCGAATGGCCAGCCCCCAAAACGTGATTAAAGGATCAAAATACAATCCAAAGATGTCTAATACAGTAGTAAAAGGTCCTATTTATACTAGACTAGTTACTAGGGTTTACAGAAATAAGTAATTGATGCAGAAATCCACTTCTGGGGCCCACTTGGTGTGTGCTTGGGCTGAGCATGAGCTTTACACGTGCAGAGGCTTCTTTTGGAGTTAAACGCCAAGTTGTAATGTGTTTTTGGCGTTTAACTCTAGTTTGTGACGTGTTTTTGGTGTTTTACTCTAGAATGCAGCATGGAACCGGCGTTGAACGCCAGTTTGCATCGTCTAAGCTCGAACAAAGGATAGACCATTATATATTGCTGGAAAGATCTGGATGTCTACCTTCCAACGCCGTTAAGAGCGTGCCATTTGGAGTTCTGTAGCTCCAGAAAATCCATTTCGAGTGCAGGGAGGTCAGAATCCAACAACATCAGCAGTCCTTTTTCAGCCTGAATCAGATTTTTGCTCAGGTCCCTCAATTTCAGCTAGAAAATACCTGAAATCACAGAAAAACACACAAACTCATAGTAAAGTCCAGAAATGTGAATTTTGCATAAAAACTAATGAAAACATCCCTAAAAGTAGATAGATCCTACTAAAAACTACCTAAAAACAATGCCAAAAAGCGTATAAATTATCCGCTCATCACAACACCTAACTTAAATTGTTGCTTGTCCCCAAGAAACTGAAAATCAATTAGGATAAATAGAAGATAATATACTATAAATCTCAAAATATCAATGAATATTAGTTCTAATTAAATGAGCGGGACTTGTAGCTTTTTGCTTCTGAACAGTTTTA
>NC_029778.3:67241371-67312259 GCF_000817695.3 Arachis duranensis
TTATGAGTCTTGGTCGTGGCCCTAAGCACTTTGTTTTCCAATATTACCACCGGATACATAAATGTCACAGACACATGACTGGGTGAACCTTTTCAGATTGTGACTCAGCTTTGCTAAAGTCCCCAGTTAGAGGTGTCTAGAGTTCTTAAGCACACTCTTTTTGCTTTGGATCATGACTTTAACCACTCAGTCTCAAGCTTTTCACTTGGACCTGCATGCCACAAGCACACGATTAGGGACAGCTTGATTTAGCTGCTTAGGCCTGGATTTTATTTCCTTGGGCCCTTCTATCCATTGATGCTCAAAGCCTTGGATCCTTTTTACCCTTGCCTTTTGGTTTTAAGGGCTATTGGCTTTTTCTACTTGCTTTTTCTTTTTCTTTCTATTTTTTTCGCAAGCTTTTGCTTTTTCACTACTTTTTCTTGCTTCAAGAATCAATTTTATGATTTTTCAGATTATCAATAACATTTCTCTTTGTTCATCATTCTTTCAAGAGCCAACAATTTTAACATTCATAAACAACAAGATAAAAAATATGCACTGTTCAAGCATTCATTCAGAAAACAAAAAATATTATCACTACATCAATATAATTAAACTAAATTTAAGGATGAATTCGAAACTCATGTACTTCTTGTTCGTTTGTATTAAAATATTTTTCATTTAAGAGAGGTGAAGGATTCATGGAATTATTCATAACCTTAAGACATAGTTGCTAAATACTAATGATCATGTAATAAAGACACAAACATAGACAAACATATAGCAAATAAACTGATAAACAGAGAAATAAGAACAAGGAATGAGTCCACCTTAGTGATGGTGGCGTCTTCTTCTTGATGGACCAATGATGTCCTTGAGTTCTTCTATGTCTCTTCCTTGCCTTTGTTACTCCTCCCTCATTGCTCTTTGATCTTTTCTAATCTCATGGAGAATGATGGAGTGCTCTTGATGCTCCACCCTTAGTTGGTCCATGTTATAACTCAAGTCTTCTAGAGAAGTGTTGAGTTATTCCCAGTAGTTGTTTGGAGGAAAGTGCATCCTTTGAAGCATCTCAGGGATTTCTTGATGATGAGCTTCCTCATGTGTCTCTTGAGATCCATGAATGGGCTCTCTTGTTTGTTCAATCCTCTTCTTAGTGATGGGCCTAACCTCCTCAATGAGGATGTCTCCTTCTATGATAACTCCAGCTGAGTAGCATAGATGGCAAATGAGATGAGGAAAAGCTAGCCTTGCCAAGGTAGAGGGCTTTTCGGCTATTTTGTAGAATTCAAGAGAGATGACTTCATGAACTTCTACTTCCTCTCCAATCATGATGCTATGGATTATGATGGCCCGATCCACAGTAACTTCGGATCGGTTGCTAGTGGGGATGATAGAGCGTTGGATGAACTCCAACCATCCTCTAGCCACAGGCTTAAGGTCCAGTCTTCTCAATTGAACCGGCTTGCCTTTTGAGTCTCTTTTCCATTGAGCTCCTTCCACACATATGTCCATGAGGACTTGGTCCAACCTTTGATCAAAGTTGACCCTTCTAGTGTAGGGGCGTGCATTTTCTTGCATCATAGGCAAGTTGAACGCCAACCTTATATTTTCCGAACTGAAATCTAAGTATTTCTCCTGAACCATTGTAAGATAATTCTTTGGGTTCGGGTTCATACTTTGATCATGGTTTCTAGTGATCCATGCATTGGCATAGAACTCTTAAACCATTAAGATTTCGACTTGTTGAATGGGGTTGGTCAGAACTTCCCAACCTCTTCTTTGGATCTCATGTCGGATCTCCGGATACTCATTTTTCTTGAGCTTGAAAGGGACCTCGGGGATCACCTTCTTCTTGGCCACAACTTCATAGAAGTGGTCTTGATGGGCTTTTGAGATGAATCTCTCCATCTCCCATGACTCAGAGGTGGAAGCTTTTGTCTTCCCTTTCCCTTTTCCAGAGGTTTCTCTGGCCTTAAGTGCCATAAGTGGTTATGGAAAAACAAAAAAAGCTATGCTTTTACCATACAAAACTTAGAATATTTCTCGCCCTCAAGCAAAAGAAGAAAGAAAAGAAGAAGAAGAAGAAGATATGGAGGAGAGGGAGAGAGATGTGTATTCGGCCAAGGGGTAGAAGAGAGGGTTGTGTTGGGTGAAAATGAAGAAGGATGGAGGGGTTTATATAGTGGAGGGAGAGGGTATTGGTTCGGCCATTTAGAGTGGGTTTGAGTGGGAAAGAGATTTTGAATTTTGAAGGTAGGTGGGGTTTATAGGGAAGAGAAGATGGATGTGAGTGGTGAAGAGGTGATGGGGAAGAGAGATTGAGATGATTAGTGAAGGATTTTTGGGAAAGAGTGTTATTGGATTGTGTGAAAGAAGAGAGAGAGTGAGTTGAGGTCAGTGGAGATCTTGTGGGATCCACAGATCCTGAGGTGATCCTGTGGGGTCCACAGATCCTGAGGTGTCAAGGATTTAACATCCCTGCACCAATTGGGCGTGTAAAATGCCATGTCTATGCAATCCTAGCATTTAACACCAGATTGATGCTTGTTTATGGCGTTAAATGCCAGCTCTATGCTTGTTTTGGGCGTTCAACGCCAATCTGCAGCATGTTTCTAGCATTGAACGCCAGTTCCATGCTTGTTTTTGGCGTTTAACGCCAGCTCTCTTCAGGGTGTAATCCTGGCGTTTGAACGCCAGATTGCTGCTTGTTTCTGGCGTTCAACGCCAGATTCATGCTCTGTTCTGGCATTGAACGCCAGCCAGATGCTCCTTACTGGAGTTTAAACGCCAGTAAGCTCTTCCTCCAAGGTGTGCTGTTTCTTCTGCTATTTTTGATTCTATTTTTAAGTTTAGTAATTATTTTGTGACTTCACATGATCATGAACCTAATAAAACACAAAAGAACAATAAAATAAAAAATAAAATTAGATAAAAAAATTGGGTTGCCTCCCAATAAGAGCTTCTTTAATGTCAATAGCTTGACAGTGAGCTCCCTTGGAGCTTCACAAGTGATCAGGTCAATGTTGTGGACTCCCAACACCAAACTTAGAGTTTGAATGTAGGGGTTTGTCAATACCAAACTTAGAGTTTGGTTGTGGCCTCCCAACATCAAACTTAGAGTTTGATTGTGGGGGCTTTGTTTGACTCTGTACTGAGAGAAGCTTTTCATGCTTCCTCTCCATTGTTACAAAAGGATAGCCTTGGGCTTTAAACACAAGGTAGTCCCCATTCAATTGAAGTACTAATTCTCCTCTGTTAACATCAATCACAGCTCTTGCTGTGGCTAGGAAGGATCTTCCAAGGATGATGCATCCATCCTCATTCTTCCTAGTCTCTAAGATTATGAAATCAGCAGGGATGTAAAGGCCTTTAACCTACACTAACACGTCCTCTACGAATCCATAAGCTTGTCTTTGTGATCTGTCTGCCATCTCTAATGAGAATGTGACAGGTTGTACCTCAATGATCCCCAGCTTCTCCATTACAGAGAGTGGCATAAAATTTATGCCTGACCCTAGGTCTCACAGAGCCTTCTCAAAGGTCATGGAGCCTGTGGTAAAGGGTATTAAGATTTTACCAGGATCTTATTTCTTTTGAGGTAAAGTTTGCTGAACCCATGTATCTAGTTCAATAATGAGCAATGGAGGTTCATCTCCCCAAGTCTCATTACCAAATAATTTGGCATTTAGCTTCATGATAGATCTTAGATATTGAGCAACTTGCTCTCCAGTTACATCTTCATCCTCTTCAGAGGAAGAATAGTTCTCAGAGCTCATGAATGGAAGAAGAAAGTTTAATGGAATCTCTATGGTCTCTATATGAGCCTCAAATTCCTTTAGGTCCTCAATAAGGAACTCCTTCTTGCCTGGGAGACATCCCATGAGGTCTTCCTCATTGGGATTCACGTCCTCCCTTTCCTCTCTAGGTTCGGCAATTTTGATTATATCAATGGCCTAACACTCTCTTTTTGGATTCTCTTCAGTATTGCTTGGGAGAGTTCTAGGAGGAGTTTCTGTGACTTTCTTACACAGCTGGCCCACTTGTGCCTCCGAATTTCTGATGGAGGACCTTATTTCACTCATGAAACTTAAAGTGGCCTTAGATAGATCAGAGAATATGTTTGCTAAGCTAGAGGAACTCTGCTCAAAATTCTCTATCTGTTGTTGAGAAGATGATGGAAAAGGCTTGCTATTGCTGAGCCTGTTTCTTCCACCTTTATTAAAGCCTTGTTGAGGCTTTTGTTGATCCTTCCATGAGAAATTCGGATGATTTCTCCATGAGGAATTATAGGTGTTCCCATATGGTTCACCCATGTAATTTATCTCTGTTATTGCAGGGTTCTCATGATCATAAGCTTCTTCTTCAGAAGATGCCTCTTTAGTACTGTTGGATGCATTTTGCCATCCATTCAGACTTTGAGAGATCATGTTGACTTGCTGAGTCAATATTTTGTTCTGAGCCAATATGGCATTCAGAGCATCAATTTCAAGAACTCCCTTCCTTTGAGGCGTCCTATTACTCATGGAATTCCTCTCAGAAGTGTACTGATGACTACGCATCATGTACCCATTTTCCTATCTAAAAGGACCATAAAATGAGCACATTCCTATTGAATCAATGCAATTTCATGGAACAAATGATATATATTGTGGTACATTTTGAAATAATTTGTGTTAAATTTCAGGTGAAAAAAGAAGAAAAAAGAGCACAAAACAAGCAAATAAAATTGGGCGTGCCACTTGGAGCTCTGGGCATGGCACGCCAAGCCAACATTCCAGCAAAGAAGGTTGAAGAATTTCACATGGGCGTGCCACTTGGAGCTCTGGGCGTGGCACGCCAAGTTTGTGAAGCCAAGATGTCAAAGATGGCGTGCCACTTGGAATTTTTGGCGTGGCACGCCGGGGCATATGCCAGCCTGACCTCCTCTCATTAAAATAAAGATATCTTGAGCTACACAACTCCAAATGAGATGATTCCAGTGCCATTAAAAAGTAGACATCCAAGAGCTTTCCAACAATATATAACACTCTAGGGTGGACATTAAAACCAGAGGTGAAAATGGCTATTATTTCAGCATTGCAAAACCTGGGCGTGCCACTTGGTATCGAAGGCATGGCACGCCAGCTCAAGAATCTCACTATGGCGTGCCACTTGAAGCTTTGGGCATGGCACGCCAGTTCTAATGGCCAGAGAGGAGATTTCGGTGCATCATTAAGGTGTGGCACACCAGTTTTGGGCGTGGCACGCCAGCTTCAAAACATATGGGGCGTGGCATGCCAGAAGTGGGTGTGGCACGCTGGGCTACCTGACAGACTGACCTCTTCACATTCAAATGGATATAACTTGAGTTTCAGAGATCCAAATGAGTTGATTCCAATAGCGTTGGAAAGCTAACATCCTGGGCTTTCCAAAAATATATAATACTTCATAGTGGACATTTAGTTTGAGGCCCAACCAACTCCATACTTTCAACGTTACAAAGTGGGTCATATTCCAAAGGGCAAATTCAAGTGGGAGTGGCACTTGGAACCACACGCTAACTTCTTCCTGCAGCCCCCAACCTTCAATCAAGCCCACTCCAACTCTCATTCAAGCCACACTTATCAATCAATCAAGGCCACAAGAAGAGTCTAGAATAGTTTATTTTCATTTCATTGTAATTTGCTTTTAATTTCATTTAAGTTTGTAATTTAGGAGAGCCTATATAAAGGCCTTAGTTTCATAGAATTACTCATGTTGGATTGGGGGAAGTCTTCGGACCCTCTCTGTTCACCATCAGCTTCCTTTCTTTTCTTTCTAATTTTTATAAATATCTTTTACTTATGAATCACTAACTCTTTCCGTTGGGAAAGAGAGCTCTATTGTTTTTCAATGGATTGATTGTTTTTATTCTTCTTCTTCTCTTCATCTCTCTTTGATTTACTAGAAGAAATTTCGTTCTTAATGCTTAGTGTTCAGTTATCTTGGGAAAGAGATTGAATGCAATTGGGTTTCATGGGAACCTTGGGAAGGGAAAGATGAAACCATGCTTGAAATCCCTTCTCACACTTGAGTAGAATCTGGGTTTTGGTGTTTGGATACGTGACATATAATCCTCCCTCTACCTAGACCTATAAGGGTGTGTGGTATAATCGGGGACCATTCTTCATCTCTTCTCATGAGCAATTAGGCCAAGGAATTGGCTATTGATCAAGATTTGAGAGATTGAATCACCAAGGGATTGGTGTTCAATCAATCATGATTGCCAAGAGGTCAATGAGTTGCATGATTGAAGATGAGATGAAATCAATTAATCTGGAGAATGCAATATCTCTTTATCCCAATGTTTATTTTATCTTTCTTTTATTTTCTTTGTGGTTATTTACATTTTCTGCACTTTACATTTTTAGCACTTTACTTTCTTGTACTTTACTTTCCTTGCCATTTACTTTCTTGCACTTTATTTCTTTCCTTTACTTTTATGTCATTTACAATTCCTTGTTGCTTATCACCCAATTATGAATAGTCTAACTAGGATAATTAATCAACTATTGCTTGCTTAATCCAATTAATTTCTGTGGATACGATCCCACTCCATTGTGGGTTATTACTTGACGATAATTTTGGTGCGCTTGCCAAAAGAACGGATTCACTTTATATGTCGGTAGTGAAATCCGGTCATCAAGTTTTATGGTGCCGTTGCCGGGGATCGAATTGTGATTAACAAACTACCGGTTGGATGATTACCTAGATTAGACATTTTTTTTCCTTTCTCTTTTGTTTTGTCATTTAATTTCTTTTTATTCTCTCTTGCTACTAAGGTGTTTGTGTTATTGCCTCACTAAGAACTCCTTATCTCTGATATAAGGAATTTTAATTTTTCTTGGTGTTTGTGTTTTACAAAATTTAAATGGAGTTTACCTCACATTTCAATCAATCATATCATATGGGATATTGCCCACCACCACAAAATGATTCAAGTCATTATCCTAATGGTGGCTGGGAATATCACCAAGGAATGAGACAAAATGATCAATCAAATTTCATGAAAAACTTTCCACCACCATAAAATGATTCATGTTATTATACTCATGGTGGGTGTGAGTATCAAGAACATGAAATGGGGTGCTTTCCAGGGCCATAAAATTGTCCATATTTTGATGAGTGTAATTAATACTCATGTTGTGGTTGGGAAGTTCAAAATCAGAGAGATTTCACTCATTCATACCCCATTCATCAAGAGCCATCACTTTTTAATTATCCAACCTCACCTCCTAGTTTTACGTGTCCAAATTCTTCATCACTTGAGCATGCCTCAGCACAAAATTCCTTTCCAAACCCATACAGTTCAATTCACAGTCCACAAAACTCATTCCATCACCCACAAAGCCCTTACGACTCCAACCAACCTCCACCACAACCTCCCTTAGATCCACTTTCTAGGCTATAATTTCTCATTGAAGATTGCATAAAGAACATTGCAAGATCTTTTAAAGAAGCAGATGAGAGGGAAAAGAAGTCTAGAGAAAAAGAGGAGATAGCAAAAAAGGACCATGAAGAAGAAATGAGAAACTTAGCACAATTCTATGCTAAAAATCCAACCACTCTCTTTCCTTGGCTAAAGGAAGAATACAATACCACAAGAAGAGGAGTGCTAAGCAAAGAGGATGAAGATCAAATGGTGGGTGAAAAGGAGGAAGTGAAAAAATAAGAAAAAGAAGCCCCTGTACCAAGAGAAATTCCAATGAAGAAGGTGGAGGTTGTGAGAGTATATAAGCCTAGGGCTCCATACCCACAGAGGCTACTAAAAGTGACAAATGAACATGCAAGCTTACTCCCAAAGGAAGTAATACAAAATTATACAGAAGAAAGGGAGGAAGCCAATCAAGGGAGTCCACACTCCAATGAAACAGAGAGTTGCATAAAGGGTGAGTTCATTGAACCACCACTTCAAGAAGCTCTTGATGAAGAAGAAACTCCAACCATCACAAAACAACCAAGCCTGGAAATAAAAATAGTGAAGGCAATCAACAAAAAGCACCAAAAAGAGGATTGTGACCAAGAAATGAAGGACAACATTCATGAAGAAGAAAAGGTCAACTGTAAACAATCCAACCCCTGCCTCAACAAGCAAGGAAAATCAAGCAATTTACAAAAGAAAGCTTGTTGGGAAGAGGCCAAAACAGGGGACATCAACTGGCTCTTCTCTCCCCTTGAGGTCATTCCTCTTGACAAATTGGAAGAAGAGGAAGAAAGTTGAGCACAACATGACAAGCTAATGACATTAAAAGAGCGCTTGTTGGAAGGCAACCCAACCGTAGGTAATGTTTCTTTCCTTGCTTTGTTTACTTTCAATAATTTAGCATATGATTGCATTCTAAGTTTGGTGTTGCTATGCAACAAGTTGATTTTCAATCTTTTTGGATACTTGCATCAATTTCAAGAGAAAGTGTCACACTAAGTTTGGTGTGCCACTTATTTTTCAATGCAATATATCTAACAACGCCCTCTTGGTTATGCAATCATATTGGCTTTGTTTTACTTCTTGTGCCCTTATTGTATCCTTAACTCTGCTTGTTTGAGCACATGTACTACTCACATTTTATTGTTAAAGACACTCATGACCCATCATAAATCCCATCACCACTGTTTTATTTGTTGCTTGAGGACAAGTAATCATTCTAAGTTTGGTGTGGGAAGGGAAAGTATAGGAGGAAAGTGACAACAACAATGAAGATGAACTACAAGGTGGTAAAGTTCCTTTTCCTCTTATTTGTTTCCAGTATTTTTAAATTGCATGATTGTCTTCTATTTCCTTGTATGCATGTGTGATTGCTCTTTATAAATAATAATAGCTTGATTTTTGAATTGGAATATGTTGCTGTGTTATCATAATTACCATCTTGAATTTTGTGAGTTCAAAGCAATTTAGATTCATGATCATAAACAAACAAGGTAATTAAAGAAGAAGTTAGCATGAGCTTATAAGTATTGGGAAGCTAGCATGATTATTATTGCTCAATTGCATTAGAATTTATTTCATCGAAGTTTTCATCTAGGACATTTTATGAAATTTTTGAAATCATAAAAACCTTGAAGAAGCAAATGCAACTAAGGCAAGAAAAAGAAAAGGGAAAGAATGAGAAAGCTGAAGGCTCTGAGTACCAATGGCAATTCATTTGTTAAGTACTTGTGGTGTTTATGTATCAAGCAAAAAGCTTAAAAACAAAACACTTAGAGTCAAGGCTAGGCTCAAGTGCAAAAGTACTCCCTCAAAGCTCAATGCTCTGAGCATCAATGATTAGAGAATAAAGAAAAGAAACAAATAAGCATAAAGAGTCCTCTAATTAAATGCTTGTGGTGCTTATATATCAAGTGGTAATACTTGAAAACAATGCATTTAGAGTCGTAGCTTTCAACACATGGTGCAAAGCACCCAAAAAGTTAAGCTAAGAAAAGAATGAAAAGCTTGTTTCAAGGAAGGAACATAAAGAAAAATATTTCATAAAATGAGCTAGATAGAAGCATCAATCATTCGAATCTCTTTTGTGATTATAGCATGCATAAGAAACTAGCCAACCATGAACATAAATATTGCTACTCTTCCCACCTTTGTTTGTCAAAATCTATTGCATGATTCTTTGTTTGCTAAAAGACAAGCAAAGTTTAAGTTTGGTCTTGTGACGACTACGCATCATGTACCCATTTTTCTATCTAAAAGGACCATAAAATGAACACAATCCTATTGAATCAATGCAATTTCATGGAACAAATGATATATATTGTGGTACATTGCTTTGAAATAGTTTGTGTTAAATTTCAAGTGGAAAAAGAAGCAAAAATAGCACAAAACAAGCAAATAAAATTAGGCGTGCCACTTGGAGCTCTGGGCGTGGCACGCCAAGTTTGTAAAGCCAAGATGTCAAAGAGGGTGTGCCACTTGGTATTTTTGGCGTGGCACGCCAGGCTTAAGTTCCAGAGGAGTGATTTTGAGCCCCACTATGGGCGTGGCACGCCAAGAAGTGGGCGTGGCACGCCGGGGCATATGCCAGCTTGACCTCCTCTCATTAAAATGAAGATATCTTGAGCTACACAACTCCAAATGAGATTATTCTAGTGCCATTAGAAAGTAGACATCCAAGAGCTTTCCATCAATATATAAAACTCTAGGGTGGACGCTAAAACCAGAGGTGAAAAAGGCTATTATTTCAGCATTGCAAAACCTGGGCGTGCCACTTGGTATCGAAGGCGTGGCACGCCAGCTCAAGAATCTCACTATGGCGTGCCACTTGAAGCTTTGGGCATGGCACGTCAGTTCTAATGCCCAGAGAGGAGATTTTGGTGCATCATTGAGGTGTGGCACGCCAGCTTCACAACATATGGGGCGTTGCACGCCAGAAGTGGGCGTGGCACGCTAGGCTACCTGACAGACTGACCTCTTCATCTTCAAATGGACATAACTTGAGCTACAGAGGTCCAAATTAGTTGATTCCAAAAGCGTTGGAAAGCTAACATCTAAGGCTTTACAACAATATATAATACTTCATAGTGGACATCATTTGGAGGCCCAACCAACTCTATATTTTCAACGTTGCAAAGTGGATCATACTCCAAAAGGCAAATTCAAGTGTGAGTGGCACTTGGAACCACACGCTAACTTCTTCCTGCAGCCCCCAACCTTCAATCAAGCCTACTCCAACTCTCATTCAAGCCACACTTATCAATCAATCAAGGCCACAAGAAGAGTCTAGAAGAGTTTATTTTCATTTCATTGTAATTTGCTTTTAATTTCATTTAAGTTTGTAATTTAGGAGAGCCTATATAAAGGCCTTAGTTTCATAGAATTACTCATGTTGGATTGGGGGAAGTCTTCGGACCCTCTCTGTTCACCATCAGCTTCCTCTCTTTTCTTTCTAACTTTTGTAAATATCTTTTAGTTATGAATCACTAACTCTTTCTATTGGGAAAGAGAGCTCTATTGTTTTTCAATGGATTGATTGTTTTTATTTTTCTTCTTCTCTTCATCTCTCTTTGATTTACTAGAAGGAATTTTGTTCTTAATGCTTAGTGTTCAATTATCTTGGGAAAGGAAACATAAAACCATGCTTGAAATCCCTTCTCACACTTGAGTATAATATGGGTTTTGGTCTTTGGATACATGACATATAATCTGTAACAACCCAGATTTTTGAGTACGCGAGATCTTTTCTGAAAGTACGGATTTCTCCGGAGGATCAGTAAGGGGAGAACCTCTAATATATCATCAAGTATTTCAATCCTCATTGTCATTATGTCATCTTTAAACTAGAACCTTTTCCGAGGCAAGCCCAATAACGCAGTCACGAAGAACATAGTTTTTGAACCGTATCGGTTAGGAGTTTTAATCCGGGTTTTCGTAAATAGTCTCAGTTTGACGAACCGGACTCGATTCATGAGAGAAGAGAGATAATAGGGTAATATTATCATTATATTAGTATTAGAAGCTGCTTGAATAATATTATAAGGTTACCTGGTCAGTTTTAGTTAAAAACGAAAAATCGGTTTAACCGGGTTCACAATTTACTGGTGCAGTTTAGCACCAGCACTCTCTGATGACTTTAGCAATGCTAAGGCCTCATCATACATATTTTATTCTCATAATAAATATGTTACTAGTATCATTTATGCTAGTAGCTCAGAAAATAATTTTTAGAGATGTTTTCACAAGTGTTCCGATACACCTAGTTTTAATAGTTATACACCTGAGATATTTTAATATTATTTTAATCCACCTCCAATCCAACCAATCACAACTCACCCTACACCCCCAAAAACCCCAAGGTTGGTTTATTTGCTCCTTGTGGCCGAAATTTCCAAGAGAGAAAAAGAGAGAAAAGTTCTTAGTTCCAAATCTTCAAATCTTGATTTCTGTTGAACTAAAACTCAAATCAAAATTCCAATCCGACCAAAATGATCCTCTCTTATTTCTCCACATGATCATATGACTTATTAAGGCTGGAATCAAGGTGAGTTGGCTTAGGAAACATGGTTAAATATGTGTTTTCTTGGTGTGATTTAGGAGGAAAAAGTGCTTAAGGATCACCTGAAAGTTTGATTGAATTAGGAGCAGCAAAACCAGGTAGGGTGTCACGAAATTAATCTTGATTATTTGTGTTGATTTGTGTGAATGTTTTATGATTTGGCTGTGCTAAAAATTGTTTGCTTATATGATTGATTCTTGGTGAAAATTTGGTGAAATTTTGATGAAATTTGATGAAATTCAAGCTTTAAAGTTCATGTTCTTGGGGCAGCTGAAAAAACGAAACCCTAGGCTTAAATTGAAGTTCAATTTGTGTTAAAATCATGTAGAAAAGATAGGGTTTTAGTGGCTGCTAATTTATTATGAATTATGATAAAAATCAGTTGCTGAAAAGACTGAAAAACGTGTAAAAACAGAGAAAGAATCTGAAGAATTTATGAAGAACATGAAGAACACTTTGAGTGTGATGAAGAACAATGAAGAACAGGCTTTAGATCCTTAAAAGGGCAAGGAAGTAAAATTTTTGGTGTTTAAGGGGTTATTTGGTAATTTCTGAAAGTTAGGGTGGTTAAAGTAGAAATAATAAAAGTTACCGGGGTAAAAAGTGAATTTTAAAGGTAAAAAGGTAAAGAAAAGCTTTAGAAAGACAACTTTAAGCGCAGAATCTCATAATTACCTTCATAAAACACTTAGGGAGTGGTAAGAACATATTAGGGAGGCAAAGATAAAAGAAAGATAAAAGCTAAAGAAAAGATAAAAAAACAAAGAAGAAGTCTGTAAAGTTTTAACAATAGAAAAACAGACAGAGACTAGCAAACGAACTAGGGCAACATAGTTAGTCCTTGAGTTACGACTAGGGTTAGGTATAATATGAAAAGTTAAACTGTTTCAGTATAGACTTAATGAACCTATACTTGGGACAGGCTAACTATTCATATCGAGATTTACATAACAGGCTAACTATTCATATCGAGATTTACATAAGCTTAAAATACACATGTTAAACAGAGGAATCAGAGCAGAGTAAAGAGATTAAGAGCAGAGGACTTATTGAAAAGTTAATTATTGCTTGAGGCAACCCAAGGGATATTGTTTGCTTATTCGTTGCTTAATGCAACCCAAGAGATAATGTTTATTTATCTGTTGCTTAAAGCAACCCAAGAGCTTCTGCAGGAAAACTAGTATATCTATAGCAATTTTTCGTTCCCAAGAGTATATTTCCTGCGAGTAGAAAGCAGAGACTGTCTCAATAGAGCTGCTAATAATTATATGCGCATTTATTTGAATGGAAAATCGTATCCGGGAAATCGTGAACTCGTGACCGGATAAATGTCGGGAATGCAGGTGCTAACCGACACATGAGCTCATGGCCTGTACTAGGGCTAGACATGCATCATGCTTGTCCGTGCATCATTCTCTGTTGTTTTCCTTCTTTTGTATGAACTATTTCTTTATGTTTGTCTGGTTGAGTGCTATGTCTATGCTTTATTTCCTTGTGTTCTTCTGTTTGTGTTTTATTTTCTGTTTTTCTATCTATTTATAACTACTGTTTACCACTTTACTGTATTCTAATATCCATCTGCTAATCAGAATCGAATAAATGAATGTAACTAACAACCCCGACCTTACTAAGAACTCCCCAGCTCTTACCCCTTCTCTCCCTTCTTCCCCCTCAGATGGAGACGAGCGTGATATTCTATGAGTTTGAGAACCCCTATGTCTACGAGGATCCGATACATCACAGTTACTTCATCATGGGATTGGAGCCTCGTATTAGACAATATGTGTTACCTAATCGAGCTTTTCAACATCCTCTGTCTAGCCCGCATTTTGTCCCCGATGCTCCTTACGACTTTCCCTTATCCTGGTTACATCCTGACGCACCTGTACATCCTTTTCCTGATGATCCTGAGCACCGTATACCAGCTCAACCTTTGAATGAGGTGGAACCTGAGCCTATCATTCCTGATGAGCCCGAGTTAGCTGGTGACTACGTACCGGTGATACCACCAGAGTGGGACTTTCCCCCTGAGCCGATCCTTGCTTTTCCGCAGCCCGATGAGCCGACACTACCAGATGGTGGGGTAGCCCCTATATACGCGAACGGACCTGTGCTCGGGAATGGTTTTTTACATAGTGATAGCAGTGTTTTTGGTGGATCCGAGGGTTTAGCTGTAGCTGCGGACGATGAGGAAGAGGAGGATCCTAAGATAGAGATAGAGCAGGATGAAGAGATGGACGAGCCTTACGGCGATTCTCCGAATGGCCATGTATAGATATAGTCTGAGAACAGAAGGGGCATTCTTTTGATGACACTCTAGTCTGAAATTATCTATTAGTTAGTCTCTCACTTGTGTTAGTACACCCGAGAGCTAGGAGCTATATAGTGGTTAGGCTAACCTGGGTGCCAGTTTAGCGGCTTTTTTTATGGGCTAGGCCCTATGAGTGTCGTGTATATATTAGCTACGTAGGATGACGAGGATGTAAACTGACTTGATCTTGTGTAAACGCTACATGTTTTGTTATAGTGTATATGATGTATATTATCAGTTATATTTCTATGTTTCTTTATGCTACTTTCCTTTTACTCTCAATGTATGCTTGATTATTTTATCTCTTCTCCGCAACGAATAAAAAAAAGTTACTCGTAAAATTGGCATCGTTCTAACAAGGAACAGACTCATATATTAAATATTATTTAATAATTAGGAAGGATAAGTTAGTAACACTTAGCTTCTTGTATGACCATGGCATACTGAAAGTTGGGTCGTTACAATTTGGTATCAGAGCAGTTTGTTTCCAATAGAGCCTGGGGAGTGGACTGACTGTGCTTCATTGCACACTCTGTTGTATGTCTCATGCTTATAGGATATCTATGTGATATGTGTTGCATGATTCTCTCTGTGTTTTCATTCTGGGAATCTTTACGCTTGACTTGAATTGTTAAGACTGATCACCTTAATAATGATTGTTTGGTGTGAACAGGACCACGATGGGTTCACAGAGACGAGGCGTACGGGAAGGAATTCCTAATGTTAACCACGAGAGGGAACAAGAAACGTTTATGACTACTATGAACGCTGTGGCTGAGGCAGTGCGCGAGGCTGCAGTAGCAGCGACTAGGGCTGTTGAACGTCTTGGGGTGAGAAACGGGAATGAGAATGAACATGGAGAAGATAGTGGAAATGATGAGAATAACTTGGGGCATCTCGAAAGACCTATGATCCTTGCGACTTTTCTGAAGGTTAAACCGCCTAAGTTTAAAGGTACACTAGTTGCGACTGATGCTGACAATTGGTTTCGAGCTATCGAACGATCAATGCAAGCACAGCATATTCCGGAAGGCCAACACGTGGAGTTCGTTACTTATATGCTGGAAGGAGAAGCTGAGCATTGGTGGTAGGGGATACAACGACTGTTGCAACAAGATGAAGGCGATGTTCCTTGGAATACTTTTAAGGATGAATTTTATAAGAAGTATTTTCCAAGGGCAGCTCGTGACGCTAAGGAAATGGAACTTATGTAGCTAAAACAGGGTAACACAACTATTGCAGAATATGCCCGTAAGTTTGATGACTTGTGCCGTTTCTCCAAGATTTGCCAAGGGAATCCTGTTGATTTTGAAGAATGGAAGTACTTAAAGTTTGAAAGGGGGTCTTCGTGAGGATCTGATGAGTTCAGTAGTCCCATTGGAGATACGAGATTTTGCTGAGCTGGTTAATAAGTGTAAGTTAGTGGAAGAATGTGCTAAGAAGGTAATTGCATCTAAAACAAGTCGTCAAGGATTTCCACCAAGGAACTACAATAGTTATAATTGGCAACCACGAAGGATAAACTTCAAGACACCTGGTGTGCCACAGTGAAGGAATCCACAAGTTGGTAATGCTCCTGCTCGCCCTATGGGTGGAAACGGAGGTAGACCAAGGCAGGATAATGGTAAACGACCCCAATAGGCACAGGTGAATACTGCATGTAGGCAGTGTGGGAAAGATCATGGTAATAGACCCTGCTTGTTTGGAACATCCAAGTGTTATATTTGTAATGAACCAGGACATATGGCTAAGAATTGTTCAAAGAGGTTTACTCAGAATCCAACGCAAACCCAGCAACAAGGTTGAGTGTTTGCTATAACTGCTGATGATGCTATGCAATCAGACGCCCTAATCCAAGGTCAGTGTTATGTTAAAAATCGATTTACTGTACTGTATGATTCGGGTGCATCACATTCCTTTATTTCTTTAACTGTTGCTCGTGAGTTGGGACTAGATTTCTCTGAGTTGAACTTTGATCTAATTGTCCATACCCCTACATCCCAAAATGCTTTGACCAGTTTAGCGTGCCTGCAAGTACCATTCACTATTAGGAACATGACTTTTTTACATGATCTAATCTGTTTGCCTCTATGTGGTTTAGAAGTTATTCTAGGATTAGATTGGTTATCTAAGTATCATGTTTTCCTTGATTGCTATGAAAGAACTGCTGTTATTCTATCTAATGGTTTAGATATTAAACCATTTTTGTCTCATACTTTATATCTGAATTCTGTAAGAGTTACCTTAGACGGGAGTGATTGTGAGGGGTACGTTCTGTTAGCGGCTAGCTCGAATGACAGTGAATTAAGCTTAGAACGAATCCGAGTGGTGAAGGAATTTCCCGATGTTTTCCCGGACGACATACCTGAGTTTTCTCTTCATCGAGAGATAGAATTCAGCATTGAACTAGTACCTGGAACCGGACCGATTTCCATAGCACCGTACCAGATGTCACCATTGGAACTTACAGAGTTAAAGAAGCAGTTGGATGAGCTACTTGGAAAGAAATTTATTCGTCCCAGTGCATCACCTTGGGGAGCTCTGGTATTGCTAGTAAAGAAGAAGGATCGTGGAATGAGACTTTGCGTAGATTACCGACAGTAAATAAAGTCACTATCAAGAACAAGTATCCACTTCCACGGATAGATGATTTGATGGATCAGTTGAAAAGTGCAACTGTGTTCTCGAAGATTGATTTACGATCGGGCTATCACCAGATTCGAGTAAAAGAATCAGATATACCAAAGACTGCATTTAGAACTCGATATGGTCACTATGAGTATACGGTTATGCCGTTTGGACTAACTAATGCTCCTGCGATTTTCATGGATTACATGAATCGTATTTTTCGTCCATACCTTGATCAGTTCATAGTAGTTTTCATAGACGATATTCTCATCTCTTCGAAGACAGAAAGAGAGCATGAAGAACATCTAAGGACTGTATTGCAGATACTGAGGACTTGGAAGTTATATGCTAAACTATCAAACTGTGAATTTTGGACAGATAAAGTGGCATTTTTGGGACATGCCATATCACAGGGAGGAATTGCAGTGGATCCTTCAAAAATTGAAGCAGTAGTGCAATGGGAACCACCTACAACCATTACAGAAGTTCGGAATTTTCTCGGACTTGCTGGATATTACCGGAGGTTTATTAGAGGGTTTTCACATATAGCCTTACCTCTGAATTACCTTACACGAAAGGAAGTTCCGTTCGTTTGGACAGCTGAGTGTGATAGAAGTTTCAACATGCTTAAGGAAAAGTTAATAACTGCACCTGTATTAGTACTACCCGACCCACAGAAACCATTTGAAGTATACTGTGACGCCTCTCATAAAGGACTTGGGTGTGTGCTGATGCAAGACAAGAATGTGGTGGCTTATGCTTCCCGGCAGCTGAGACCTCATGAACGAAATTATCCAACGCATGACTTGGAGTTGGCTGCAGTAGTGTTTGCTCTGAAGATCTGGAGACACTATTTGTATGGCGCTTAACTAGAAGTTTTCTCCAACCACAAAAGTTTAAAATATATCTTTGACCAGAAAGATCTTAATATGCGACAGCGAAGGTGGATGGAATTTTTGAAGGACTATGATTTCAAGTTAAGTTATCACCCAGGGAAAGCGAATGTGGTGGCAGACGCTTTAAGCAGGAAGAATTTGAGTATCTCTTGGATGATGATAAAGGAAGAAAAGCTACTTGCGGAATTTGAGGACCTTAAATTGACTATGACTGAAATGTCAAGTGGAGTCCGTCTAGCCCAATTGCATATAACACCAGATTTTAAGATTAGTATTCAGCAAGCACAAACACATGATTCAGAAATGATGACGATGCTAAGACGGATGAAAGTAGAGGAACCAGAAGCTGTAAAACAAGATCGTAGCGGTCTCTGGAGGTACAAGAACATGATTTGTGTGCCTAGCTCTGGAGATTTGCGACAGAGGATTCTTGTAGAAGCTCATCAAAGTAGATTCTCCATGCATCCTGGAGTGACAAAGATGTATCAAGATTTGAAATAAATGTTCTGGTGGCCGGGCTTAAAGAAAGAGGTTGCTGACTATGTCTCAAAATATTTAACCTGCCAGAGGGTGAAGGTGGAACATCAGAAGCTGTCAGGAACCCTGCAACCCTTGGAAATACCCCAATGGAAATGGGAGTAGATCACTATGGATTTTGTCACGGGATCGCCAAGGACCATAATAGGGCACGATGCTATTTGGATAATTATGGACAGGTTAACAAAATCAGCGCATTTCCTTCCGATTCGAGTTGACTATACTTTAGAAAGGCTAGCACGGATATATATTCAAGAAATCGTACGATTGCATGGGATACCTTCGTCAATTGTTTCAGATCGAGATCCGAGGTTTACTTCCAGATTCTGGGGAGCTTTCCAGAAAGCGTTGGGGACAGAATTGCACATGAGTACAGCATACCACCCTCAGACAGACGGACAATCAGAGCAGACAATCCAAACATTAGAAGACATGCTAAGATCTTGTGTGTTGGATAACCAAGGCAATTGGGATAAGTATTTGCCCTTGATCGAATTCATCTACAATAACAGCTACCAACAAAGTATCGGAACGGCACCTTATGAAGCTCTCTACGGAAGAAGATGTCAGACACCATTGTGTTGGAATGATGAAGGAGAAGCTAGTATCTTGGGTCCAGACTTAGTTCAAGAAACTACAGAGAAGATAAAGAGAATTAGTCAGAAGATCCAGACAACACAAAACCGTAAAAAGAGCTATGTCGATAATAGACATAGACCCTTAGAGTTTAGTGAGGGAGACCATGTTTTCTTAAAGTAACCCCGACTACTGGAATAGGTAGAGCCCTTAAGACTAAAAAGCTTAACCCTCGATACATAGGACCTTTCCAAATACTTAAAAGAGTCGGTCTAGTAGCGTATCAAATAGCCCTTCCTCCATATCTGTCAAACCTTCATGATGTTTTTCATGTCTCGCAACTTAATAAATATATTCCCGATGAAAATCACATTTTACAACCAGAGATAGTACAGTTACAAAACGATTAACATATCAAGCATCACCAGTTCAGATCGTAGAAAGAAGTGATAAGCAGCTAAGAGGCAAAACTGTTCGCCTAGTAAAAGTAGCTTGGGGACAAAGAGGAGAAGAAGAGCACACCTGGGAACTGGAAGATAAGATGAAAGTTCATTATCTGCATCTATTCTCAGGTAATTGAAATTTTGAGGACAAAATTTTCTTTTAGGAGGGTAGAATGTAACAACCCTGATTTTCGAGTACGCGAGATCTTTTCTGAAAGTACGGATTTCTCCGGAGGATCAGTAAGGGGAAAACCTCTGATATATCATCAAGTATTTCAATCCCCATTATCATTATGTCATCTTTAAGCTAGAACCTTTTCCGAGGCAAGCTCGATAACGCAGTCACGAAGAACATAGTTTTTGAACCGTATCGGTTAGGAGTTTTGATCCGGGTTTTCATAAATAGTCTCAGTTTGATGAACCGGACTCGATTCATGAGAGAAGAGAGATAATAGGGTAATATTATCATTATATTAGTATTACAAGCTGCTTGAATAATATTATAAGGTTACCTGGTCATTTTTAGTTAAAAACAGAAAATCGGTTTAACCGGGTTCACAATTTACTGGTGCAGTTTAGCACCAACACTCTCTGATGACTTTACCAATGCTAAGGCCTCATCATACATGTTTCATTCTTATAATAAATATGTTACTAGTGTCATTTATGTTAGTAGCTCAGAAAATAAGTTTTAGAGATGTTTTCACAAGTGTTCCAATACACCTAGTTTTAGTAGTTATACACCTGAGATATTTTAATATTATTTTAATCCACCTCCAAGCCAACCAATCACAACTCACCCTACACCCCC
Source organism: Arachis duranensis (assembly GCF_000817695.3). Lineage (NCBI taxonomy): Eukaryota > Viridiplantae > Streptophyta > Magnoliopsida > Fabales > Fabaceae > Arachis > Arachis duranensis. Next base: position 67,261,558 of record NC_029778.3, read on the forward strand.
AAAACCCCCAAGGCTGTTTCATTTGCTCCTTGTGGCCGAAATTTCCAAGAGAGAAAAAGAGAGAAAAGTTCTTAGTTCCAAATCTTCAAAGCTTGATTTCTGCTGAACTAAAACCCAAATCAAAATTCTAATCCGACCAAAATGATCCTCTCTTCTTTCTCCACATTATCATATGACTTATTAAGGCTGGAATCAAGGTGTTTTGGCTGCACCATCTCTCTTTTGATTCGGTTTCAAGGAAACATGCTCAAACATGTGTTTTCTTGATGTTCTTCCTTAGGAATCATGCTTAACTTGACTTGAGGGCCAAGAAACGTGACTTTCCAGCAAGTCTAAGGTTAGAAATCACTTCCTAACATTCTGAGTGAGATTTGGTTAGTTGAGAGTTTTTGGATTTAAAGTTGTTTTTGATGTGATTTAGGAGGAAAAAGTGCTAAAGGACTACCTGAAAGTCTAACTGAATTAGGAGCAGCAAAATCAGGTAGGGTGTCACGAAATTAATCTTGATTATTTGTGTTTGAGTTGTGTGAATGTTGTATGATTTGGCTGTGCTAAAAATTGTTTGCTTATATGATTGATTCTTGGTGAAAATTTGGTGAAATTTTGATGAAATTTGATAAAATTCAAGCTTTAAAGTTCATGTCCTTGGGGCAGCTGGAAAAACGAAACCCTAGGCTTAAATTGAAGTTCAATTTGTGTTAAAATCATGTAGAAAAGATAGGGTTTTAGTGGCTGCTAATTTATTATGAATTATGATAAAAATCGGTTGCTGAAAAGATTGAAAAACGGATAAAATTAGAGAAAGAATCTGAAGAATTTAAGAAGAACATGAAGAACACTTTGAGTGTGATGAAGAACAATGAAGAACAGGCTTTAGATCCTTAAAAGAGCAAGGATGTAAAATTTTTGGGGTTTATGGGGTTATTTGGTAATTTTTGAAAGTTAGGGTGGTTAAAGTAGAAATATTAAAATTACCGGGGTAAAAAGTAAATTTTAAAGGTGAAAAGGTAAAGGAAGGCCAAAGATAAAAGAAAGATAAAAGCTAAAGAAAAGATAAAAAAAACAAAGAAGAAGTCTGTAAAGTTTTAACAACAGAAAAATAGACAGAGACTAGCAAACAAACTAGGGCAACATAGTTAGTCCTTGAGTTACGACTAGGGTTAGGTATAATATGAAAAGTTAAACTGTTTCAGTATAGACTTAATGAACCTATACTTGGGACAGGCTAACTATTCATATCGAGATTTACATAAGCTTAAAATACACATGTTAAACAGAGGAATCAGAGCAGAGTAAAGAGATTAAGAGCAGAGGACTTATTGAAAAGTTAATTGTTGCTTGAGGCAACCCAAGGGATATTATTTGCTTATTCGTTGCTTAATGCAACCCAAGAGATAATGTTTATTTATCTGTTGCTTAAAGCAACCCAAGAGCTTCTGTATGGAAACTAGTATACCTGCAGCAATTTTCCGTTCCCAATAGTACATTTCCTGCGAGTAGAAAGCAGAGACTGTCTCAATAGAGCTGCTAATAATTATATGCGCATTTATTTGAACGGAAAATCGTATCTGGGAAATCGTGAACTCGTGACCGGATAAATGTCGGGAATGCAGGTGCTAACCGACACATGAGCTCATGGCCTGTACTAGGGCTAGACATGCATCATGCTTGTCCGTGCATCATTCTCTGTTGTTTTCCTTCTTGTGTGTGAACTATTTCTTTATGTTTGTCTGCTTGAGTGCTATGTCTATGCTTTATTTCCTTGTGTTCTTCTGTTTGTGTTTTGTTTCCTATTTTTCCATCAATTTATAACTATTGTTTACCACTTTACTGTATTCTAATATCCATCTGCTAATCGAAATCGAATAAATGAATGTAACTAACAACCCTGACCCTACTAAGAACTCCCCAGTTCTTACCCCTTCTATCCCTTCTTCCCCCTCAGATGGAGACGAGCGTGATATTCTATGAGTTTGAGGACCCCTATGTCTACGAGGATCCGATACATCACAGTTACTTCATCATGGGATTGGAGCCTCGTATTAGATGATATGCGTTACCTAATCGAGCTTTTAAACATCCTCTGTCTAGCCGGCATTTTGACCCTGATGCTTCTTACGACTTTCCCTTATCCTGGTTACATCTTGACGCACATGTACATCCTTTTCCTAATGATCCTGAGCACCCTATACCAGCTCAACCTTTGAATGAGGTGGAACCTGAGCCTATCATTCCTGATGAGCCCGAGTTAGCTGGTGACTACGTACCGGTGATACCACCAGAGTAGGACTTTCCCCCTGAGCCGATCCCTGCTTTTTCGCAGCCCGATGAGCCGGCACTACCAGATGGTGGGGTAGCCCCTATATACGCGAACGGACATAGGCTCTCGAATGATTTTGTACATAGTGACAGCAGTGTTTCTGGTGGATCCGAGGGTTTAGCTGTAGTTGCGGACGATGAGGAGGAGGAGGATCCTGAGATAAAGATAGAGTAGGATGAGGAGATGGACGAGCCTCACGGCGATTCTCCGAATGGCCACGTATAGATATAGTCTGACAACAAAAGGGGCATTCTTTTGATGACACTCTAGTCTGACATTATCTATTAGTTAGTCTCTCACTTGTGTTAGTACACCCGAGAGCTAGGAGCTATATAGTGGTTAGGCTAACCTGGGCGCCAGTTTAGCGACATTTTGTATTGGCCAGGCCCTAGGAGTGTCGTGTATATATTAGCTACGTAGGATGACGAGGATGTAAACTGACTTGAACTTGTGTAAATGCTACATGTTTTGTTATAGTGTATATGATGTATATTATCAGTTATATTTCTATGTTTCTTTATGCTACTTTCCTTTTACTCTCAATGTATGCTTGATTATTTTATCTCTTCTCCGCAACGAATAAAAAAAAGTTACTTGTAAAATTGGCATCGTTCTAAAAATGAACAGGCTCATATATTAAATATTATTTAATAATTAGGAAGGATAAGTTAGTAACACTTAGCTTCTTGTATGACCATGGCATATTGGGAGTTGGGTCGTTACATAATCCTCCATCTACCTAGACCTATAAGGGGGTGTGGTATAATCAGGGACCATTCTTCATCTTTTCTCATGAGCAATTAAACCAAGGACTTGGCTATTGATTAAGATTTGAGAGATTGAATCACCAAGGGATTGGGGTTTAATCAATCATGATTGCCAAGAGGTCAATGAGTTGCATGATTGAAGATGAGATGAAATCAATTAATCTGGAGAATGCAATATCTCTTTATCCCAATGTTTATTTTATCTTTCTTTTATTTACTTTGTGGTTATTTACATTTTCTACACTTTACATTTTTAGCACTTTACTTTCTTGTACTTTACTTTCCTTGCCATTTACTTTCTTGCACTTTATTTCTTTCCTTTACTTTTATGTCATTTACAATTCCTTGTTGCTTATTACCCAATTATGAATAGTCTAACTAGGATAATTAATCAACTATTGCTTGCTTAATCCAATTAATCTCTGTGGATACGATCCCACTCCATTGTGGGTTATTACTTGACGAAAATTTTGGTGCGCTTGCCAAAAGAACGAATTCACTTTATATGTCGATGGTGAAATCCGGTCATCATGTACATAAACTGGTTATTTGCAACCATGTCAATAAGTTCTTGAGCTTCTGCAGGTGTTTTCTTTAGGTGAATGGATCCACCTGCAGAATGGTCTAGTGACATCTTAGAGAACTCAGATAGACCATAGTAGAGTATATCCAAAATGGTCCTCTCTGAAAGCATGTCAGAAGGACACCTTTTGGTCATCTGCTTGTATCTTTCCCAAACTTCATAGAGGAATTCACCATCTTTTTGTTTGAAGGTCTGAACATCCACTCTAAGCTTGCTCAGCTTTTGAGGAGGAAAGAACTTAGCCAAGAAGGCCGCGACCATCTTATCCCATGAGTCCAGGCTATCTTTAGGCTGTGAGTCCAACCATGTTCTAGCTCTGTCTCTTACAGCAAAAGGGAAAAGCATGAGCCTGTAGACTTCAGGATCTACTCCATTAGTCTTAACAGTCTCACAAATCTGCAAGAACTCAGTTAAAAACTAATAGGGATCTTCTGATGGAAGTCCATGAAACTTGCAGTTCTGTTGCATTAGAGCAACTAGTTGAGGTTTCAGCTCAAAATTGTTTGCTCCAATGGCAGGGATTGAGATGCTTCTTCCATCAAACTTGGAAGTAGGTGTAGTATAATCACCAAGCATCCTCCTTGCGTTATTATTTTTGGCTGCCATCTCCTCTTCCTTTTTAAAAATTTCTGTAAGGTTGTCCCTGGATAGTTGTAATTTAGCTTCTTTTAGTTTCCTCTTCAGAGTCCTTTCAGGTTCAGGATCTGCTTCAACAAGAATATGCTTGTCCTTGCTCCTGCTCATATGAAAAAGAAGGGAACAGAAAATAATAATAGGGATCCTCTTTACCACAGTAGAGAGATTCCTTTATGTTAGTAGAAGAAGAAAAGAATAGGAGAAGGAAAAGGTAAGAATCCAAACACAAGGGGGAGGAGTAGGTTCGAATTCTTGAGATAAAGAGAAGTGTTAGTAAATAAATAAATAAATAGAAAAAGATGAGAGAGAGGAGTTTTCGAAAATCATTTTTGAAAACAGGTTAGTGATTTTTGAAAATTAAGAGAAGAAATAAAATTAAAATTAAAATTTGAAACAATTAGTTATTTAAAAGAATTTTGAAAAAAGAGGGAAGTGATTTTCAAAAATTAGAAAGAGAAAAGTAGTTAGGTTTTTTATTTTTATGATTTTATTAAATTTTTTATATTATTTTTATTTTTTTTTTGAAAATAATTTTTAGGAAAAACGAAAAAGAAGAAAAAATTTTGAAAGATTTTTGAAAACTTTTTGAAAAGAAAATTACCTAATCTGAGCAACAAGATGAACCGTCAGTTGTCCAAACTCGAACAATCCCCGGCAACGGCGCCAAAAACTTGGTGCACGAAATTGTGATCATAAACAATGGCGCCAAAGACTTGGTGCTCTCAAACGTGAATCACACTTTGTCACAACTTTGCACAACTAACCAGCAAGTGCACTGGGTCGTCCAAGTAATACCTTACGTGAGTAAGGGTCGATCCCACGGAAATTGTTGGTATGAAGCAAGCTTTGGTCATTTTGTAAATCTCAGTTAGGCGGATTCAAATGGTTATAAAGGTTTTCGAAAGTAATAATAAATAAAGCATAAAGATAGAGATACTTATGTAAACCATTGGTGTGAATTTCAGATAATTGTATGTGATGGGTGTTTTGTGGAAAAACGAATTTCCAACACACAAATCTAACCGGCAAGTGTACCGGGTCGCATCAAGTAGTAATAACTCACAAGAGTGAGGTCGATCCCGCAGGGATTGATGGATCAAGCAACTTTAGTGGGTGATTAGTTTAGTCAAGCTAACATTGAAGTGAAATTGGATGAAATGTAGCTAACAAAAAGTAAATGGCAGGGAATTAAAAGTGCAGAATAATTAAATTGCTGAAACTTAAATAGCAAGAAAGTAAAAGAGCCAAAACTTAAATTGAAAGAAAAGTAAATTGCAGAAACTTAAAGTGTAAGAAATGTAGATTACTTGAAGAATAAAAGGGAATTGGGTGCTGGGATTTCAGAAATTAAACAAGAGAGCATAAGTAGCAATCAAACAGAGAAGTGGAAGATGAAATAAGTGCAGCAGATTTAAACAGCAGAGAACAATTGCTTGAAGAAGCAAAGCAGAAAATAAATTGAAATCAATTGTAGAATCTAAAGGAGAGGTTGAAGATCTCAGGGATTCAGTGAGACTAGAAAACAAGTCTAGATCTCAAATCCTTCCTTGATCCAACAGAGAATAATTGCAGAAGAAAATAGAGAAGCAAGCAGTGAAGACTTAAATTCAATCCTTTATTTCTTAGAAATCTGCAGAAAGTAAACAAAGAGAATTCTCAAAGTGAGAATGAAACAGAATTCCTCCAATCTCACTCAAGATTCAAAACAGAAAAGAAAACTAAGAGAGAAAGCTCTCTATCCTACTCCTAATGCTCCTTAGTAGAGCTAGCCCTCTAATGCTTTCTATTAGAGCTAGCCTTTTCTTTTAGAAAATGAGAATGATGCCTTGATATAGGCTTTTTACAAAATAAAATGAAATTGAAATGAAAAACAAATTAAATGAAAAGCCTAATTCTAGCTTGTTCTTGTGCCTTTGATGATAATGGGCTTAGCTTGCTTTGGATTTGAAGATCTAGATGGCCTTGGTTCAATTGGTGAGGAATTGAATTTAAATGGATTTTTGGTTGAATTTTGGCCCAAGGATGACACTCCCAGGAGGATGCTCTGCTCTTGTGGAGAGCAGAGCATTGGTGCCTTGTGTGGGGATCCTTTGTTGCGCACCAAGGTTACATAGCAATCAGGATAGTGCTCTGCTCTTGTGGGGAGCGGAGCATTGGCTTCCTTGGTGAGGTACCCGTGTTCAAGCCTTGGTGAAAGCATTTGGGGAGAGATTTTCCTTGAATTTTCATGAAGAGAGCACGACAATGCTCTCTCCAAGAGCAGAGCATTATGCTTTGGAGTGAGGCTCCAACTTCGAACCTTGGTGGAAGCATTGGCTGATTTTTTTGCTTATTTTTTGTCCTTAAATATGCCTTTCACTCGTGCCTCAATTGTATGCCAAATATGAATTGCTATATATCGTTGAAAAGCTCTGAATGTCAGCTTTCCAACGCAACTGAAAGCACATCAATTGGACGTCTGTAGCTCAAGTTATAGCCCTTTGAAGGAAGCATAGTCATGCTGTGAGCGCCCAAGCTTAACTTAGTGAAAATTCTTGCTTCCAAGTTGAAATTGCATCACGATGATGCTCTGCTCTTGGCAAGAGCGGAGCATTGTGTGCTGATTGCCTATTCTTCTTTAATTTGGTCATGGGCCATGCTTTCAAAAGCGTGGCCTAAGGCTCCAAAGTGTGCTCCAACTTCAAAGTGTGCCCCAAAGCTCTTTTTTTCTCCTTTTTAGCTTATTTTGTGCTTCTTTGCTTCTTTTTCTTCTTATTTCCTACAAGATTTATAAAATTAAAAGATCAAGGAAATATTCCAATTAAGCACAAAAGAATGCAATATTTAAGCACTAATCATCAATTTATTGTATGAAAAAGCATAGAAAAACATGACATGGTGACATGTCATTAGTATGAAGATGCTTTGTACCTGTTGAATCTCTGCTTTCCTACTACCTTCCTTCAATCCTTCATACTCCTTTCCATGGCAAGCTGTATGTAGGGCATTACCGTTTTTGAATGGCTACTTCTCATCCTCTCAGTGAAAATGGTCCAAATGCTCTGTCACAGCACAGCTAATCATCTGTCAGTTCTCGATCATGTCGGAATAGAATCCATTGATTCTTTTGCGTCTGTCACCACGCCCAACAATCGCGAGTTTAAGGCTCATCACAGTCATTCAATCCTTGAATCCTACTCGGAACACCACAGACAAGGTTTAGACTTTTCGGACTCTCAAGAATGGCCGCCAATAATTCTAGCTTATATCACGAAGATTCTGATTAAGGAATCCAAGAGATAAATGCTCGATCTAAGGTAAAACGGAAGTGATTGTCAGTCACGCGTTCATAGGTGAGAATGATGATGAGTGTCACGGATCATCACATTTATCAAGTTGAAGTGCAGCGAATATCTTAGAATAGGAATAAACTGAATTGAATAGAAAATAGTATTAATTGCATTAAAACTCAAGGTACAGCAGATCTCCACACCCTTAATCTATGGTGTGTAGAAACTCCACCGTTGAAAATACATACGTTATGGTGGTCCAGGCATGGCCAAATGGCCAGCCCCCAAAACGTGATCAAAGGATCAAAATACAATCCAAAGATGTCTAATACAGTAGGAAAAGGTCCTATTTATGCTAGACTCATTACTAGGGTTTACAGAAATAAGTAATTGATGCAGAAATCCACTTCCGGGGCCCACTTGGTGTGTGCTTGGGCTGAACTTAAGCTTTACACGTGCAGAGACTTCTTTTGGAGTTAAATGCCAAGTTGTAACGTGTTTTTGGCGTTTAACTCTGGTTTGTGACGTGTTTCTGGCATTTTACTCTAGAATGCAGCATGGAACTGGCGTTGAACGCCAGTTTGCATCGTCTAAGCTCGAACAAAGTATGGACCATTATATATTGCTGGAAATCTCTGGATGTCTACTTTCCAACGCCATTAAGAGCGCACCATTTAAAGTTCTGTAGCTCCAGAAAATCCATTTCGAGTGCAGGGAGGTCAGAATCCAACAGCATCAGCAGTCCTTTTTCAGCCTGAATCAGATTTTTGCTCAGGTCCCTCAATTTCAGCCAGAAAATACCTAAAATCACAAAAAAATACACAAACTCATAGTAAAGTCCAGAAATGTGAATTTTCCATAAAAACTAATGAAAACATCCCTAAAAGTAGCTAGATCCTACTAAAAACTACCTAAAAACAATGCCAAAAAGCGTATAAATTATCCGCTCATCAACAACCAACCTCCACCAAATTACGATAGTCAAGAGCCATTCCAAGGTGCGTACCAAGATGATAGATATGGTGGATCCCCTTGTAGTTACCAACAAGCCCCACCATATGCCTATGACCCCCTCCTCAACATAGGTTTGAACCACCAAACTCATAAGCCCCTTACCACCAAACACCCCCATATGACCCTGACCCATATCCACCACACCAACCACCACATGAACCACACCTAGAACCACCACCTCAATATTCACCATCTCCATATCCTTATCAAGAAGAACCACCTCCGTATTATGAGCCTTTTTCCCAACAAATAAACCCTCTTATCCACCCCAACCTCCATTGGATAACAACACACTCATCTCTAATATCATTGGTCTCACCTCTACACTACAAAATCTTATATCCCGCATGAACCAACCCTCTACCTCCAATATTCAACCCTCAACCTTTAGTGCGCTTCCTTTTTAACCACATAATAATCTTCCCATCTTATCACCACCCTCCATGGAAGAGCACCCACATCCATCAATCCAAGAGCAAGATAATCCCAGCTATGCTATTGATAAGAAACAAGAGAAAAGGGATCGTCTTTGCAAATTCATACTTCATAAGAAGCTAGAGGAGGCCCTACAGGTGGTGGTAGTGGAGACCCTTGAAGTCGAAGGAGTGGTTGAAGAATTAGTGAATGAAGACATCAAGGAGGAGTCTGATTTTGTCTTATAGCAAGAGGAGGCCCAAAATGTGGAGGTAGGAGAGACCCTTACAGATGAAGGAGTAGTTGAAGGGAGTTGTCATGGAGAGGAAATCATCAAGGAAGAGTACGATTTTATACTAAAACAACTGGACAAAGCAGCAATTATTGAAGAGGAAGAAGAGGTTGCAGACTTAGGAGATGCTGAACCTCCATGGGAAAGTCCAGTCATAGAGCCTCCTTCCAAGATGTTTGATGTTGATGTTGAGGAAGGTGTACAACCTCCAAGGCATATCCTGGTTGAAGACTTTGAAAAGGTTGATCAAGAGATGGATTCAATCATTGATGAATCCTTATCTACAATTGAATCATCTCCCATTGGACTTGACATGGAGATTAAAGGAGAAGAAGCATAACCTCCCATGCCCTTGGTAGGTAATGAAAAAGAGATTGAATTGGAAGAAAGCTACCAAAAGAAAGAGGTTGAAATTAAAGAAGCTTCCAAAGAGGTGGAAGTTGCCAAGGGAGAGCACAAGGCAATGGGGCTTGAAATCACCTTGCCAAAGCTATTGGAGACCTCTCCCCCAAAGCCATTACCATCCAATACAACATTCAAGTGGGTAAAACTCCTATCCTTGACCTTTACTTTCCCACTTGAATATGGTTTACTTGAGACAGATGGTCAGCTTAGAGCTCTTTGTGGCTTTAAGAGTAAGAGGAAAATAGTTAGTGGTTGGCAACACAATCCAAGGTTCAATATGGTTGTATGCTCCAACTTGAATTGCAAAGGTTGGTATAGAGCTCAATTGAATGTGTCTAGAATGTTGTTTGGCCACTTCAGTGAGAATTCATACTACTTGCCACCCGAATGGAACAATATTGCTCAACAAGAAGATGGGTGCAAAAGCAAGGTTTAGGACCCTGGGATTCATTCCAACTGTCATCACTCTTGGGGCCTTGTCACCTGCTTTGACTTGCTTGAAGGCTTTATGCGCCTAGTTTGGGACCCCGGAGGCTATTGGAATTACAAGCATTGGTGGAGATTCTAAGAAGAGTTCAAGCACAAGCCACCATGACAAAGAACTCACCAATTGTCCAACTTAAGGACTTTAACTAAAAGTGCTAGGTGGGAGACAACCCACCATGGTATGATCGTTCTTTTCTCTCTTCTTAGTTTTCTTTTTTAAGTGACTCTTCTCATTATTAGTACATATAGTTTGCATCTTCATCTGTATATTGCATAAAAAAAAGTTCAAAAATTGGACAGAAAGTTGCGTGGGAGTTGTGCAGGAAGTGTGCTTTACGCACAAACAACACCACGCGCACGCGTACTCCACGCGTGCGCGTCAATTGCGGTTATGGAAAACCACGCATACGCGTCACTGACGCGCACGCGTGGCCATGAAAAATAGACGTAAAAGGTGTTTGGCCGACATTTGTGATGGCTTGGTGCTGGCATCGTGCTGGAAGCACAAATTCACCCACGCGTATGCGTCCCTGATGCGTACGTGCCATTTTCACCTTATTGCCATCCACGCGTGCGTGTGCCTGACGTGCACGCGTCGTATGCAATTTTGGCCCCAATGCGAAACGAACAGAAAGTTATGCGTGCGCGAGGCTGGACTCGCGTGATTGGCACCATCACGGTCATGCGTATGCATACTGGACGCGTCCGCGTCACATTGCTGTTCCTGTTTTCACGCGCACACGTGACCTGCGCGCGCGCGTCGCTTCCTGTTCTCCAGTTTTACTTCTTTCTGCTCTCCTTTCTTATTCTTTCTCCTTTTCTTTGGTGTTGAATTTTCTTGCTCAACTGTTGCATGATTCTTGAATTATTTTGGGTGCTCCTTGACTTGTTTGCTATTTAGTTGACATGCTCTGTGCTTCTATTATTTTCTCACTTACATGTTGTAGCTACCATGTAGTTGAGAACCTTATTATTCGGCACTAGCCCACATATGTTTTATTTCTTTTCATATCTTTTCTTGTGCGTTTTCTCCCTTTCTTTTTCTCTTCTTTCAAGATGGCCACCAAGAATGGAACACTTCTAACTGCATCAATAGACAAGTCTACTGCACAATCTTTGGAGAAAAAGCATCAGTTGGAACCACCCGTCCACTTGCACATCTTTGCATGCGCCAAGGACGATGCAATCTTTAAGTGTAGGGAGGTCGATACCGACTTCCGGTGGTTAGTACTCTCTGACGACTCAACACCAATGTTTAGTTTTCTTTGTTAAATTAGTTGTTGCATTTGCATGATTGATTGCATGTTTGTTAGAGTCTTGTGCATATTTTACCATTACTTGGTTGAAGTAATATTTTCCTTTTCAAGAAACTTTTTATAGAATTTCACTAACTTGAATTAAAACTTTTGTTAAACTTGTTTGAAGAAATATTATATTGGAACATGGTTTAAAGCTCGAACACACAAAACCAGTGAGATTTTGAGCCTATTTAATTGGTTGCATTTTATCAACCTATATTTTATTTTTGGTGTGTGTTATTCTCTCTAAAATTGTGATCTACATCTTGCTTGATAATATATTTTCATTGTTTAATGTATGCATGCACTTATATGGTTGAGGCCTTGTTTCACTTAGCTTACTTACCCATATGGCCTTAACCTTTTCATTATCTTTTGCAAACCAAAGTTGAGCCTATTTTACCTCTTTGTTCTTTACTTTAGCTCATCACTAACTCTAAGCGGAAAATAATAATGTCCCAAATTTGAATCTTTGGTTACCATAGACTAGTGAGAGTGCTCACGAATTAAGTGTGGGGAAATTGGGATTGAAAATATTTGGTTTGAGAATTGGGTGTTGTATATTCTTGAGAAAATGTGAAAAAGAATGTTAAACACATGTTTATGCATTCAATACCTTAGTCATATGCATTGAGAAAAACAAAAGAAAAAATATAAAAAAAAAGAGAAAAAAGAGAAAGAAAAAGAGCAAATAATAAAAGGGGACAAAATACCCCAAAGTAAATGGTGATAGCAATGCATACAAGTTGTACTTAAATTTGGGATGCATGAATATGTGCAAAACATGGTTAATGGATAGTTAGGTTGTGTATTTTGATTGCATGGATTGTCCTAAATTAGGTGAGAAGTTTGGGTTAATTAAGGATTCAGATTTTAGTCCACTTGACCAAATACAATCCTACCTTAACCCTAACCCCATTACAACCCTTAAAAGCCCTCTTGATATGTGTATTTGTGCATTAAATTTTGTTTATTGGTAGAAGAAGAGCAAGTCTTAGAAAGCAAGGTTAGTAGAGAATTGAGAGAATCGAACCTTAAACACCTGAGCGATTAGAGTGTATACACTTCCAGTGAAGGTTCGTTGCTCAATTCTTTGTTCCCGGCTTTCATGAGCTATTTTCTTCTGCAAGTCTATTTGTACTTTATTTTTATGATTTGAATTAGTGAAATCCAGTTCATATTTGTTCTTGAAAGGTTTAATTACTTTTCATCAAGTAGGTAAAAGCATTTTGCATGTAGTTGCATTCATATAGATAGGTTGTATTTCATACTTTCTACCATTCCTCTTCACTCTTTTAGTTCTCTTGAGCTTAGCATGAGGACATGCTAATGTTTAAGGGTGGGGAGGTTGATAAACCACTATTTTATGATATTTCTTGTACTCAATTGAGTGGTTTTTATCAAGTCTTTGCTCACTTATTCATATAAATTGCTTGGTTTTACAATTCCTTCCTTATTCTTTAATGTATGTGAAAACATGTTTCCTCGACCTTAAAACTGTTAATTTTAATTATCCTTTATCACCATTCGCTGGCGTAATTCATGTCTTAAGTATTTTCAGGCTTTATAGCGCAGGAATGTCTTAGGGGATGGAGAGGAAGCTTGCAAAAAATGGAAGGAACACAAGAAACTAAGCAGATAACCAGCGAGCAGCAACGCGCACGCATGGCTCACGCGTGCGCGCGACATGGAGAAAATTGTAGTGACGCGTGCGCGTGCCTGACGCGTATGCGTAGATTGGAGTTCTGCAATATGACGCGAGCGCGTGCTTGACGCGAACGCGTGACACACCAAAATGACCAACGACGCGAACGCGTGACTGACGCGTACGCATGACATACGCGATCTGTCGAATTAACAGAAAACACTGGGGGCGATTTCTGGGCTGTTTTTGACCTAGTTTTCGGCCCAAAAAACACATATTAGAGGCTACAAAGTGGGGGAATGCATCCATTCATACAACATTCATTATTCACAATTTTAGTTTTAGATATAGTTTTTTTTAGAGAGAGGCTCTCTCCTCTCTCTTAGTTTTTAGGATTTAGGATTTCTCTTAGGTTAGGTTTACTTCTTCTTCATTCCAGGTTCAGTATTCCTTTACTTTGGTTTCTCTTCTATTTTTATTTATTCTATTACTTTGATTTTTGGATTCTCATGTTAGATTTGATTTTATATTTAATATAATTTGACGTATTTCAGATTTATGATTGCTTTCTTTTATTTATGATTTAAATAATTTGGATTTTTCCCCTTTGGCTTTGGTTGAGTAAGTGGTGACACTTGAGTTATCAAACTTAGTGCTGATTGAAAATTGGAATTTGCTTATTGATTTAGATTCCTCTAACGCTAGTCTTTCCATAGGAGTTGACTAGGATTTGAGGAATCAAACTGATTAGCCTACTTGACTTTCCTTTATTTAGTAAGGGTTAACTAAGTGGGAGCAATAAACAATTCTCATCACAACTGATAAGGATAACTAGGATGGGATTTTCAGTTCTCATACCTTGCCAATAGTTTTTCTAGTTATTAATTTATTTTCTTGCCATCTAAATTCCTGGTTCAACCCTTTCAAAAAAACCCAAAAGATACTTTTTCATAACCAATAATAAATCATACCTCCCTGTAATTCCGTGAGAGACAACCCGAGGTTTAAATACTTTGGTTATAAATTTTACTGGGTTTGCTTTAGTGACAAACAAGTTTTTTGTACGAAAGGAATTTTGTTGGTTTAGAAGCTATACTTTCAACGAGAGCTTATTTGTAAAATTCTAGACCATGCAAGAATCCGTTTGTCACTGTTGCTGCAAGAATTTGATTTAGAAATTAAGGATAGGAGTGGTTCTCAGAATTTAGTAGCGGACCACTTAAGTCGCCTTGAGCACAATAAGGCTGACTCCGCTCCTATCAATGATGCTTTTCCATTTGATAGCTTGCATGCAGTATCTGAAGTAGTTCCTTGGTATGCACCTGTAGCTAATTATCTAGTTAGTCATACCTGTCCTCCCAATTTTACTAAGCATCAGAAGGACAAGCTGAAAAGCGAGTCCAAATATTATATATGGGAAGACCCATATTTGTGGAGGTACAGTGCTGATCATATAATTAGGTGTGTGCCTCAATCAGAATTCGAGTCCATTTTAGAGGCCTGCCACTCCTCTGAGAGTGGTAGACATTTTGGCCCTCAAAGAACAGCTAAAAAAATTTTAGACTGTGGATTCTGGTGGCCTACTCTTTTTAAAGATGCTACTACCTTTTGTAAATCTTGTTCCCCATGCCAAAGGTTCAGGAATATATCCAGGAGGGATGAGATGCCCCAACAAATGCTATTCTGTGAAATTTTTTATGTTTGGGGCATTGACTTCATGGGTCCATTTCCAAACTCTAGTGGTTATCTTTATATACTGTTAGCTGTAGATTATGTTTCTAAATTGGTGGAAGCAATTCCTGCCCGTACTGATGATGCTAATATTGTTGTCTCCTTTGTTAGAAACCACATTATCTGTTGCTTTAGATCACCACGAGCAATCGTGAGTGATCAAGGCACTCACATTTGTAACAGGAGATTAATAGGACTACTGAAGAAGCATGGGATTGTCCACAAGGTAGCAACTGGCTACCACCAACAGACTAACGAACAAGTAGAGGTGTCTAACTAAGAAATAAAGCATATCCTGGAGAAGATAGTCAAGCCTCATAGGAAGGACTGGAGCACCAGGCTACAAGATGCGCTTTGGGCATATCGGACAGCATACAAGACACCAATCGGGATGAGCCCCTTCCGCCTAGTATACAAAAAGGCTTGCCACCTCCCTATGGAGGTGGAACACAAGGCATTCTGGGCAGTGAGAGAAATCAACATGGGATTTGAGAAGGCCGGAGCTGAAAGGAAAATGCAACTACAAGAATTAGAGAACCTTCGCCTAGAAGCATATGATAACTCCAGGCTATACAAAGAAAAGATGAAGGATGTGCATGATAAGCACATTAAAGGGAGGTAGTTCAGACCTAGGGAATTAGTTCTCCTTTACAACTCAAGGTTGAGGCTCATACCGGGCAAGCTGAGATCAAGGTGGGAAGGACCCTACAGAGTAGAGAAGGCAGAGCCATATGGAGTCTTCCACCTGAGCCATCCTTCAAGTTCCAATCTCATCAAAGTCAATGGACATCGCTTAAAGCTGTATCATGGTGAGAAAATAGAGGACAATAAATAGCTAGAGGTTTTCCTCTTGGAGGACCTGCCAACAGAAGCAGATTAAGCTTGTGGATCGTCCAACTTAAGGACGTTAAAGTGCTGGGTGGGAGACAACACACCATGGTATGATCGTTGATGAGCGGATAATTTATACGCTTTTTGGCATTATTTTTAGGTAGTTTTTAGTATGATCTAGTTACTTTTAGGGATGTTTTCATTAGTTTTTATGCTAAATTCACATTTCTGGACTTTACTATGAGTTTGTGTTTTTTTCTGTGATTTTAGATATTTTCTGGCTGAAATTGAGGGACCTGACCAAAACTCTGATAAGAGGCTGACAAAGGACTGCTGATGCTGTTGGAATCTGACCTCCCTGCACTCGAAATGGATTTTCTAGAGCTACAGAACTCCACATGGCGCGCTCTTAACGGCGTTGAAAAGTAGACATCTAGAGCTTTTCAGCAATATATAATAGTCCATACTTTATTTGAGATTTGATGACGTAAACTGGCGCTCAACGCCAGTTCCATGCTGCATTCTGGAGTCAAACGCCAGAAACACGTCACGAAACAGAGTTGAACGCCCAAAACACGTTACAACTTGGCGTTCAACTCCAAGAGAAGCCTCAGCTCGTGGATAGATCAAGCTCAGCCAAAGCACACACCAAGTGGGCCCTGGAAGTGAATTTATGCATCAATTACTTACCTTTGTAAATCCTAATAGCTAGTTTAGTATAAATAGAACTTTTTACTAGTTTATTAGATATCCTGGATTGTATTTTTGATCCTGTGATCACGTTTTGGGGGCTGGCCATTCGGCCATGCCTGGACCTTCATCACTTATGTATTTTCAATAGTGGAGTTTCTACACACCATAGATTAAGGGTGTGGAGCTCTGCTGTACCTCAAGTTTCAATGCAAGTACTACTATTTTCTATTCAATTCGACTTTTTCTTATTCTAAGATATTCGTTGCACTTCAACATGATGAATGTGATGATCCATGACACTCATCATCATTCTCACCTATGAACGCGTGACTGACAACCACTTCCGTTCTACCTTAGACCGGGCGCATATCTCTTGGATTCCTTAACTGGGCGTTAGTGACAGACGCAAAAGAATCACTGGATTCTATTCCAACCTGATTGAGAACTGACAGATGATTAGCTGTGCTATGACAGAGCATTTGGACCATTTTCACTGAGAGGGTGGGATGTAGCCATTGACAACGGTGATGCCCTACATACAGCTTGCCATGGAAAGGAGTAAGAAGGATTGGATAAAAGCAGTAGGAAAGCAGAGATTCAACAGGGACAAGCATCTCCATACACTTGTCTGAAATTCCCACCATTGAATTACATGAGTAACTCTATCTTTATTTTCTGTTTATTTTATTATTTTTATTTAAACCAATAATCTCTTAAATTAGTTAAACCCACCTGACTGGGATTTACAAGATGACCATAGCTTGCTTCATACCAACAATCTCTGTGGGATCGACTCTTACTCACGTAAGGTATTACTTGGACGACCCAGTGCACTTGCTGGTTAGTTGTGCGGAGTTGTGACTAAGTGTAATTCACGTGTGAGAGCTACCAAGTCATTGGAGTCATTGTTGATGATCACAATTTCGTCCACCAATCGTTCCTCTCTTCTTTGCTTCTATTTTTAGTGACTCTTCTCATTATTTCTGCATATAGCCTGCATTTACATCTGCATAAAAAAAATGGCAGAAAGTTGCGTGGAAGCAGTGCAAAAAGTGTGCCAATCGCACAAGCATCACCACGCGTACGCGTCCCTCACGCGTACGCGTCATCTGAGAAATTGGCACTCCATGCGTACGCGTCAATGACGTGCACACGTGAGCTTGCGAATTCGATGTAAAAGGTGTGGTGGCCGAAAGTTAGGCTGGCTTTGTGCTAGCGCTGTGCCCGAGGCACAAATTGCATCACGCGTACGCATCGTGGACGCGTGCGCGTCGCTTTCACAATAAGCACTTCCACGCGTGCGCGCGCCTGATGCGCACGCGTCATATGGCATTTTGACACACATCCCAATTTGAACAGAGGGTTGTGGGAGAGCCACATTGCCCTCGCGCTAGTAGCACATACACGGTCACGCATCCGCGTGATCGACGCTTACGCGTCACCTCCCTTTCTGCGCAACCCACGCATACGCGTCATCAATGTAGCGCAACCTGATCCCTGTGCCGCCACTTTTCATATCTTTTCCTTTTCTAATCTTAATTTCTTTCTTCTTCTTTCTTTCTTTTCTCTCCACTCTTCTTTTTCTTCTTCCCTTACTCTTTTCTTCTTCTTCTTCCCCTTTCTCTCATATTCTCTTAATCGCACATTCTCCATCATCTCTCTCTTTATCACCTTTTTCTCAAGGTTCTTTCTTTCTATTTTCTCTCCCTTCCTCCTCTTAATTATTTACCTTTGCATTATTTTTCTTGGTGTTTGATATCTTAATGGGTGATTTCTTCTATAATTGCTTGTGATTATTATTATGGAGTTGTTTGACAATTTATATTAATTATTTTTGGAATGCTTGCATGTTCTAATTTAGTCCTTTCCCTATCATATTAAACATGCATACTAAGTGTTTGTGAAAAAGCCCATACGGCATTAATGCCTGATTTTTACAAAACCCTTTCCATATTTTATTAATTTAATATAATTGTCAATACAAACGTGATTGTTAATTTGTTACAAGTGATAATACATTTTTTGCAATTAATGCTTGATCTATGCTACTCAAGCCTTTGCCAGCATGTCAATAAACATCTTGCATTTAATTGCCTTCATCTTTTTTGCTATATTTCCATTGATGTCCTACTTACATGAAGTCGCGACCATGTGTTAAAGACATCCTTCTTTACCTTGGCAAGATCATCACTTGTAAGGTCTTCTTCCTTGCTCTAACCTTTGGACTTACATGCTACTTCTCTTTTCTCTTTCAGGATGGCCACCAAGAAAGGTAAAGAGAAAGCTGCCCCCAAACCACCGGCAAAGAGAGGAACAAAAAGAGTGCTAGCTGCGGAACCATCTTCAACAGTAGTCAAACCATCAACAAAGCGAGTCAAGAGGATCATCAAGGTCAATGAATCTGAAAAAGCCTTTCCAGCAAAGGACACTGCGTGGTTCACTAACCGCTTCTGTGAGCAGATGTTCCCTATTCTGGCGGCAAGAAACTACAATAATGAGCACATTCTTATCCTCCCTACCAACATTGTTGACCTGGTAGAGCCCCGCATTGAACAAAGACACTGGGATTTTTTACGGAAGCAGCCATGGCAGGTCAATCTTTCATGGGTAGTCGAATTCTACTCTAACTTTCACATGCCAACCCTGCAGTCTATCTATGTCTGTCAAAAGTAAGTTCCCATCTCTAAAAGGGCCATTCAGCAAGCTTTAGATCTCCCCCTGCTCTAGAAGGATTGGATGCATTTCAAGAAGCCTCTCTCAAGTGCCAGCAATACCAATTTGACTGGGACGACGTTCTCAGAACTATAGCACTACCTGGCAGCTCTTGGATCTATAGTTACAATCGATCCCATCCTAAGAGCATACTGGCTTTCGCACTTACTTTTGAGGCTCGTGTGTGGGCACAGATTATGTCCCACTACGTCTTTCTGAGCACTCACGAGTCCTCCTTCACTGCAGACATGGCTGTTTTCAACTGGTGTATCCTTCTGGACCAGCCTCTCAACTTACCATGCATGACACATCCGGCAAGCCATGGGACACATACAGATTGCGGGCAACTTACCTTTTCTCACCTTGGTTTCAGATTTTGTCTCGGCAGCCAGAGTCCCCTATAGAGCTGGAGATACTAAGGCCATGCTTCCTCGGGATGATCAATATGTTCCGAGTGGGAAATACATCAGACCCGCAGCAGCCACTACTAGCCAGACTAAAGACCTGACCAGAGATATCCCTTCTCCTTCCACATCACAAGCACCTTCAACAAATTAGCTGCTCCTTCAGATACTACAAAGGTTGGTTCGCATGGAGCGTCGTCACAAGCACCAATTTACATACCTCAAGGAGCTGATTGTTGGCAACCACCCACCCACAGAAGAACCAGACTCTCTGGACTTCACTTTAACTACCAGCACCGGGAACCCAGACGCACTCGACTGTGGAGATGCTGTTACCAGCCCCCCTTTGTTCCTGACTGATGGCACCAAAGACGGTGCAAAGCTTTAAGTGTGGGGAGTTTGGTCAGTACCTGACTTCCGGAGGTAACTTCTCTTTCTTCTAGCACCAGTAGATAAATTTTCTTTTTATTTAAATAGAATAGATTGCGCAGTAATAACTAGTTGCATGTATACTCTGCTTGGTTGAAAAATAATAAGTTCTTTTCAAAGACCCTATTTTTGAAAAATTTCACTATTTCAAACCAAAATTCTATGTTAAACTTGTTTGAAGATTGTAATTTGGAACATGGTTTTAGAGCTAGAATACACAACCCAATGAGATTTTGAGCCTAATTGTATGGTTACATTATTTGACCATGATTTTTATTCTTGTGTATTTTCTCTCCTCTATGATTGCAATATATGGTTTGTTCCATTCTATATATCCATTATTTAATGTATTCATGCACATGTATGATTGAGGCCATCATTTGTTATTAGCTCACTATCCTAAATGGCCCACCATTCTAATTATCCCTTGTTTGCCACTTTGAGCCTGTTAATTCCCATTTGTTTTATATTTTACCACATCACTAGCTTTAAACAGAAAAACAAATTAATTACCCCCAAGTTGAATCTTTGGTTAGCTTAAGATAGAGATTGTGTGAAAACTAAATGTGGGGAAACTATAGGAACTCGGGTTAACAAGAATGTATGTTGATTGATAAATATTTAAGGTCTGAATGCTACTCATGTGAAATTATGAAAACCAAATGCATTGATGCTATGATGCTTTCAAAAAAATATATATATTTTTGCATGTTTCAAGTTTAAGTTTAGGGGAATGAAAGCACCCCAAATGATAAGTTTAATAAAAAGAATCAATGCATATAAGGTGAAATAAAAAGAACATTTAAATACATGAGTAGGTGTAACATACAAAGTGAGATTATGGGTATTTAGGCATGATTTTAGAAGCATAGGGAACGTGTGTGTGTGTTAGGTGAGAACTTAGGATAATCAAGTATTCAATTTTCAGCTCACTTAGCCATATATGTGTCCTCACCCTTACCTAAGCCCCATTACAACCTTAAGAAAGACCTCATGATGTTTGCATGTGTGCATTAAATATTTGTTGATTGGTTAGATGAAGAACAAATTTTAGAAAGCATGAATGGAAGAGACTAGAGTGGATTACCCTATACACCTGAGTGACTAGAGTGCATACACGCTCCTAGTGAGGGTTCAAGCTTGACTCTATGTTTCCGGCTTTCATGAGCTATCTCCTTACAAGTTTACTATTCTCTTATTGTGTGATTTGAATTAGTGGAATTTGATTTCTGTTTGTCTTGAAGAACTTGTTTATTTTCTTAACCAAGTAGGTATAGACATTTCGTCATATAGTTGCATTCATATGTATAGGTTGTATTGCATTGCATGAGTCCTACTGTCCCTATTTATTCTTTTTGATCTCTTAGAGCTTAGCATGAGGACATGCTAATGTGTAAGTGTGGGGAGGTTGATAAACCGCTATTTTATGGTTTATCTTGTGTTGAATTGAGTGGTTTTTATCACCTTTCTCCTACACCTGCTCATGTAATTAGCATGTTATACGTTTGCCCTCCTAATTTAATACTCTGATTAAAAACTTGCTTCCAGAGCCTTTAAATTGTAGATTTTTATCCATCTTTATACCATTCGATGCCGTGATCTGTGTTAAGTGTTTTCAGCCTTCACAAAGAAGGAATGGCTTGGAGAATGGAAAGGAAGCTTGCAAAAATAGAAGGAACACAAAGAAACAATGGAGCTGACCAGCGAGACATGACGTGCACGCATGGCCGATGCATGTGCGTGATTTGGAGCATTCCATAGCGACGCGCACGCGCACGCATGATTAGCACAGAGGACGAGCGACGCGTATGCGTAACTAACGCGTACGCGTGACAAGGAGTTTTTGCAAACAACGCGCACGCATGACTGACGCGTACGCATGACATGCGCGACGTACAACAGTTGCAGAAAATCGCTGGTGGCGATTTCGGGCAAGTTTTAGACCCAATTTTCGGCCCAGAAGCACAGACTAGAGCCAAGGAACAACAGAGACTCAAAACACATTCTCATTCTGCATAGTTTTAGTTGAGTTTTGAATCTAGAGAGAGATTTCTGATGAGCGGATATTTTATACGCTTTTTAGGGGTAATTTCATGTAGTTTTTAGTATGTTTTAGTTATTTTTTAGTATATTTTATTAGTTTTTAGGAAAAATTCACATTTCTGGACTTTACTATGAGTTTGTGTATTTTTTTGTGATTTCAGGTATTTTCTGGCTGAAATTGAGGGAGCTGAGCAAAAATCTTATTCAGGTTGAAAAAGGACTGCTAATGCTGTTGGATTCTAACCTCCCTGCACTTGGAATGGATTTTTTGGAGATACAGAAGTCCAATTTTCGTGCTCTCAATTGGGTTGGAAAGTAGACATCCTGGCTTTCCAGCAATATATAATAGTCCATACTTTGCTCGAAGATAAATGATGTAAACTGGCGTTTAACGCCAGTTCTATGTTCCATTCTGGTGTTAAACGCCAGAAACAGGTTGCAAATTGGAGTTAAACGCCCAAAACAGGTTACAACCTGACGTTTAACTCCAAAAACAGCCCAGGCACATGAAAAGCTCAAGTCTCAGTCCCAGCACACACACCAAGTGGGCCCCAGAAGTGGATTTTTGCACTATCTATCTTAGTTTACTCATTTTTTGTAAACCTAGGTTACTAGTTTAGTATTTAAACAACTTTTAGAGATTTATTCTAGATCTCATGACATTTTTAGATCTGAACTTTGTACTCTTTGATGGCATGAGTCTCTAAACTCCATTGTTGGGGGTGAGGAGCTCTACTGTGTCTCGATGAATTAATGCAAGTATTTCTATTTTCTATTCAAACATGCTTGTTTCCACCTAAGATATTCATTCGCACTTCAATATGATGAATGTGATGATCCATGACACTCATCACCATTCTCAACCTATGAACGCATGCCTGAAAACTACCTCCGTTCTATATTAGATTGAATGAGTATCTCTTGGATTCCTTAATCAGAGTCTTCGTGGTATAAGCTAGAATCCATTGGCAGCATTCTTGAGAATCCGGAAAGTCTAAACTTTGTCTGTGGTATTCCGAGTAGGATTCAGGGATTGAATGACTATGACGAGCTTCAAACTCACAAGGGTTGGGCGTAGTGACAGACACAAAAGGATCAATGGATCCTATTCCAGCATGAGTGAGAACCGACAGATGATTAGCCGTGCGGTGACAGTGCACCTGGACCATTTTCACTGAGAGGACGGATGGTAGCCATTGACAACGGTGATCCACCAACACACAGCTTGCCATAGGAGGAACCTTGCGTGCGTGAAGAAGAAGACAGGGGGAAAGCAGAGATTCAGAAGACAAAGCATCTCCAAAACTCCAACATATTCTCCATTACTGCATAACAAGTATTATTTAATCCATGATTTTTATTTACTACCAATCAAAACTGAGAATTATTATTATCCTGACTAAGAGTTACAAGATAACCATAGCTTGCTTCAAGCCAACAATCTCCATGGGATTCGACCCTTACTCACGTAAGGTATTATTTGGACGACCCAGTGCACTTGCTGGTTAGTGGTACGAGTTGTGAAAGTGTGATTTACAATTTCGTGCACCAAGTTTTTGGCGTCGTTGCCGGGGATTATTCGAGTTTGAACAACTGACGGTGAATCTTGTTGCTTAGATTAGGACAATTTTGTCTTTTGGTCAGAGTCTTTTATTTTCTTTTCAAAATTTTTTTCAAAAATATTATTTTTCTTTATTAATTTTTAGTTTTTCTGTGAGTTTAGTGTCATGTTTTATGTTTGGTGTCAATTGCATACTTTTCTTTGTCTTTCAATTTTTGAATTGCATGTTCTTTGTTCTTCCTTGATCTTCAAGTTGTTCTTGTCAATTTTTCTTGTTTGATCTTTAGTTTTTCTTGTTCTGTGTCTTTTCTTGTTTTTCCTGTACTTTTTCAAAATATCAGTTTTCAAAAAAAAATATTTTTTTATATACCCTATTAAAACATGTTAAATTTATAGCTCAGTTGGCTAGAGCATTGTGCTTGTGTTCTTGGTAATTGGGTATCTTCTTTTTAAAACTTTTTCAAAAATAATTTTTCTTTGATTAAATCTTGTGCCAAATTTTAAGTTTGGTGTTCTTTCTTTTGTTCTTGTTGTTCTTGAGTCTTCTTTGTGTCTTGATCTTAAAATTTTTAAGTTTGGTGTTCCTTGGTATTTTCCCTCCAAAATTTTCGAAAACAAGGAGCATTAGATCTAAAAATTTTAAGTCTTGTGTCTTTTGTGTATTTTTCTCTTTCATCATAAAATTCAAAAATAAAAAAATATCTTTTCTAACTATTTTTAAGCAAATATTTCGAAATTTTTTTCATAAAAATTCATATTTCAATTTCAAAATTTTATCTTATCATATCTTAGCTGTCAAATATTTTTTAAAAATCATATCTTTTTCAAAAATATCCTAACCACTTTCTCTCTCCTCACTTTTTCGAAAATCTTCATAAAATATTTTCAAATCTTTTTTTATTATTTTTATTTTAATTTTTATTTTATTTTATTTTATTATTTCAAATTTTTTTTAATATAATAAAATAAATAAAATAAATCCACGTCATCTCCCTTTTTCCATCATGGACCTAAGTGGAAATGAACAGTTCAGAAGGACTCTGGGGTCATATGCTAACCCCACTACTGCTTCATATGGGAGTAGTATCTGTATACCCTCCATCGGAGTCAGTAGTTTTGAGTTGAATCCTCATCTCATTATCATGGTACAGCAAAGTTGACAGTATTCCGGTCTTCCACAGGAAGAACCTACAGAGTTTCTGGCACAGTTTTTACAAATTGCTGACACAGTACATGATAAGAAAATAGATCAAGACGTTTACAGATTATTACTGTTTCCATTTGCTATAAAAGACCAAGCTAAGAGGTGGTTGAATAACCAACCTAAGGCTAGCATAAGGACATGAAAACAGCTGTCAGAAAAATTCTTGAATCAATATTTCCCTCCAAAACGGATGACACAGCTAAGACTGAGCATCCAAGGCTTTAAACAAGGAGATAATGAATCTCTTTATGATACCTGGGAAAGATATAGAGAGATGCTAAGAAAATGCCCCTCTGAAATGTTTTCAGAGTGGGTGCAGTTAGACATCTTCTATTATGGGCTTACAGAGAAAGCTCGTATGTCTTTGGACCACTCAGCTAGTGGATCTATACACATGATAAAGACAATTGAAGAAGCTCAAGAGCTCATTATACAGTTGCCAGAAATCAGCATCTGTACCTAAGTAGTGAGTCTTCCATGAAAGAAGAGGCTAAAATAGTAACTACTGAACTCAGTCCTGTAGAACAAGTTACTGAATTCAATCAGAAATTAGATTTTCTAACAAAACAGCTAGCCGAATTCAAATAGATGCTACAAGACACAAGAATTGCTAATGTGAATATGGAAGCACAATTGAATCAAACAAAACAGCAATTATCAAAACATATAACAGAAGAGTGCCAAGCAGTTCAATTAAGAAGTGGGAGAACATTAAATACCTCACTTCAAAACAGCAGGAAGCCAAGAAAAAAACAACTGACAGAAGATAAACAAACTGCTACCCAAAATCCCTCTGAGGACAGTAAGAGCCCAGAGAGGAATAATTCTGGCGCTCAAACGCCAGGGATAGAGAGCTGGCGTTGAATGCCCAACCCATGCTCAGTTCTGGTGTTCAAACGCCACAAACAGGCAAGGAGTTGGCGTTAAACGCCCAAGGGAAGCTCAGTTCTGGCGTTCAAATGCCAGAAACAGGTAAGAAGTTGGCGCCCAACGCCAATCCAGCTTCCAACCCTGGCATTCAAACGCCAGTGCGGGATCAGACAGAAGCACTTGAGCAAATACCCTCTTATGCTAAGTTCATGAAAGAGATCTTAAGTCATAAGAAGGATTGGAGAGAAACTGAAAAAGTTTACCTCACTGAAGAATGCAGTGCAGTCATTCTGAAAAGCTTACCAGAGAAGCTTAAAGATCCCGGAAGCTTCATGATACCATGCACATTAGAGGGTACTTGTACCAAGAAAGCTCTATGTGATCTTGGAGCAAGTATCAACCTAATACCTGTATCTACTGTCAAAAAACTTGGTTTGACTGAAGAAGTCAAACCAACCCGGATATGTTTCCAACTTGCTTATGGCTCCATTAAATACCCATCAGGCGTGATTGAAGACATGATTGTCAAGGTTGGGCCATTTACCTTTCCCACTGGCTTTGTGATGCTGGAAATGGAGGAGCACAATAGTGCAATTCTCATTCTAGGAAGACCTTTTCTAGCAACTAGACGAACCCTCATTGACGTCCAAAAAGGGGAATTAACCCTGAGAGTCAATGAAGACGAGTTTAAGTTGAATGTTGTCAAAGCTATGCATCATCCAGACACCCCAAATGACTGCATGAGCATTGATATTATTGACTCTCTAGTAGAAGAGGTCAATATGACTGAGAGTCTCAAATCAGAGCTAGAGGATATCTTTAAAGATATTCAGCCTGATCTGGAGGAATCAGAGAGAATAATAAAACCTCTGAAAATACCTCAGGAAGAGGAGAAACCTCCTAAACCCGAGCTTAAACCATTACCACCATCCCTGAAATATGCATTTCTGGGAGAAGGTGACACTTTTTCTGTAATCATAAGCTCTACCTTAGGGCCACAGGAAGAGGAAGCACTAATTCAAGTGTTAAGGACACACAAGACAGTTCTTGGGTGGTCCATCAGTGATCTTAAGGGCATTAGCCCAACCAGATGCATGCACAAAATCCTATTGGAGGATAACGCTAAGCCAGTGGTTCAACCACAGAGGCGGCTGAATCCAGCCATGAAGGAGGTGGTGCAGAAGGAGGTCACTAAATTACTAGAGGCTGGGATTATTTATCCTATTTCTGATAGCCCCTGGGTGAGCCCTGTCCAAGTCATCCCTAAGAAGGGTGGCATGACAATGGTTCATAATGAATAAAATGAACTAGTTCCTACAAGAACAGTTACAGGGTGGCGTATGTGTATTGATTACAGAAGGCTCAATACAGCTACCAGAAATGATCATTTTCCTTTACCATTAATAGACCAGATGCTAGAAAGACTAGCAGGTCATGATTACTACTGCTTTCTGGATGGATATTCAGGTTATAATCAAATTGCAGTAGATCTCCAGGATCAAGAGAAAATAGCATTCACATGTCCATCTCGAGTATTTGCATACAGAAGGATGCCATTTGGTCTGTGCAATGCACCTGCAACCTTTCAAAGGTGCATGCTCTCTATTTTCTGATATGGTGGAAAATTTTCTGGAAGTCTTCATGGATGACTTTTCAGTATTTGGAGACTCACTCAACTCCTGTCTTAACCATCTAGCACTTGTTCTAAAGAGGTGCCAAGAGACTAACCTGGTTTTAAACTGGGAGAAACGTCACTTTATGGTGACTGAAGGAATTGTCCTTGGGCACAAAATTTCGAACAAGGGAATAGAGGTGGATTATGCTAAGGTAGAGGTAATTGAAAAATTACCACCACCTGCCAATGTTAAGGCAATCAGAAGCTTTCTGGGGCATGCAGGATTCTATAGGAGGTTTATAAATGATTTTTCAAAAATTGCAAAACCTCTGAGTAATCTGCTAGCTGCTGACATGCCATTTATCTTTGATAAGGAGTGTCTGCAGGCGTTTGAGACTCTGAAAGCTAAGCTGGTCACAGCACCAGTCATCTCTGCAACAGACTGGACATTACCATTTGAACTAATGTGTGATGCCAGTGACCATGCCATTGGTGCAGTGTTGGGACAAAGGCATGACAAGCTTCTGCACGTTATTTATTATGTCATTTGTGTTTTAAATGATGCACAAAAAAACTACACAACCACAGAAAAAGAGTTACTTGCAGTGGTTTACGCCATTGACAAGTTCAGATCTTATTTAGTAGGATCAAAAGTGATTGTGTACACTGACCATGCTACTCTTAAATATCTACTCACAAAGCAGGATTCAAAATCTAGACTCATAAGATGGGTGTTGCTTCTGCAAGAGTTTGATATAGAAATAAGAGACAGAAAAGGGACACAGAACCAAGTAGCAGATCACCTGTCCCAAATAGAACCAGTAGAAGGGGCGTCCCTCCCTCTTACTGAGATCTCTAAAAACTTTCCGAATGAGCAACTCTTTGCCATCCAGGAAGTACCATGGTTTACAGACATTGCAAACTACAAGGCTGTGAGATTCACACCCAAAGAATATAGTAGGCAGAAATCCAAGAAATTGATCTCGGATGCAAAGTACTATCTGTGGGATGAACCATATCTCTTCAAGAGATGTGCAGATGGAGTAATCTGTAGATGTGTGCCTAAAGAAGAAGCATAAAAGATCCTCTGGTATTCCCATGGATCACAGTATGGAGGACATTTTGGAAGTGAGCGAACAGCCATAAGAGTCCTCCAATGTGGCTTCTACTGGCCTACTCTCTATAAAGACTCCCGAGAGTTTGTACTTAATTGTGACAGTTGCCAAAGATCTGGCAATCTGCCTCACAGTTATGCCATGCCTCAAAAAGGGATCTTGGAGATTGAGTTGTTTGATGTATAGGGTATTGACTTCATGGGGCCTTTCCCACCATCATACTCAAACACTTATATTCTTGTGGCAGTGGATTATGTATCCAAATGGGTGGAAGCTATTGCAACACCCACTAATGATACTAAGACAGTGCTAAAATTCCTCTAGAAACATATCTTCAGCAGATTTGGTGTCCCTAGAGTACTAATCAGTGATGGGGGTGCTCATTTCTACAATAAACAGCTTTACTCTGCTATGATTCGATATGGAGTTAGCCACAGGGTGGCAACTCCATATCACCCACAGACAAATGGGCAAGATGAAGTCTCTAATAGAGAACTTAAAAGAATCCTGGAACGGATTGTGATTAACCGTAGAAGGGATTGGGCAAGAAGCTTGGATGATGCTCTATGGGCATACAAAACAGCATTCAAGACTCCTATAAGCTTGTGTATGGAAAAGCCTGTCACTTGCCAGTGGAACCGGAACATAAGGCCTACTGGGCAACCAAATTCCTAAACGTTGATGCCAAGTTAGCTAGAGAAAAATGATTGCTCCAGTTAAATGAGCTAGAGGAATTCAGACTCAATGCTTTCAAAAATGCAAAAATTTACAAAGAGAAAGCAAAAAGATGGCATGACAAGAAGCTGTCATCCAGAGTCTTTGAGCCAGTGCAGAAAGTTCTGCATTTTAATTCTAGGCTCAGATTATTCCCTGGGAAATTGAAATCCCGGTGGAGAGGACCATATGTGATTACAGGTGTGTCACCATATGGATACGTAGAGCTTCAGGATAATGATTCTGGCAAAAAGTTTATTGTTAATGGACAGAGTGTCAAACATTATCTTGAAAGCAATTTTGAGCAAGAATGCTCAAAACTGAGACTTGATTAAAGCTCAGTAATAGTCCAGCTAAAGACAGTAAAGAAGCGCTTGCTGGGAGGCAACCCAGCCATTAACAAAGCTTATTTGTTAATTAAATGATAATTTTACAGGTTCATATTGATTATCTTCAAGGTAAAATAGCAATTGCATGAGTTCACAGAGTTACAAAAGGATTCAGAGGATAAAATAGCAAAAAGAAGCTCACTGGTGTGAAAATGCCAGTAAGAGCTGTTTTGGGCGTTAAACGCCCAAAAAAAGCATCTATTGGGCGTTAAACACCAGTAGAGATAGCCATCTGGGTGTTAAACGCCAGAAAGAAGCAGCTTCTAGGCGTTTAACGCCAGATTTACAGCATCTTGGGCGTTCAGAAAAACACTCAGTGATAAAGGAGTTTCTGGCATTTAACGCCAGCTAGAAGCAACAGCTAGGCATTAAGCGCCCAGACCAAGCACCAACTGGGTGTTAAACGCCCAAAACATGCAGCAGTTGGGCGTTTAACGCCAGGATTGTGGAGGGGAGGAAGTTTTTGTTCCCAACTTGATTTTTTTCAAATTTTCATGTTTCCATCCATAATTTCTTGCATAAACATATTACAAATCCTAATTTTTCAAATCCTTTTTCAAAGATATCAAATGTATCTTAATTCTAAACATAAATCTTTTTCAAATCCTCTTCAACTTCTTTTCAAATATTTTTCAAAACAAATCTATCTCTTTTCCCTCTCAAATCTTTTCAACTCATCAATATCTTTTTCAAATCTTCACAAAATCTTTTTCAAAATTCAGATTTATTTTTTTCAAATATCTTTCATATCTTTTCAGTTTTAAATTACATTTTTTTCCTATCATACTTATCTTTTACAAATCATATCTTCTATCATATCTTTTTCAAAAAATTTTGAAAACCCACCCCCTTCCCTTTAAATCCACGTTCGGCCTCCCTACTCTCCTTCATAATTTGAACTTGGATCTCCATCTATCCCTCTCCTTTCCTTTCTTTTGCTTGAGGACAAGAAAACCTCTAAGTTTGGTGTGTTTATCCATGATCACTAAACCAATACCCACTAAGATCATGGCTCCTAAGGGAAAACAAACCACTCCAATAGGCAAGAAAGAGAATATTCCAAAACCACATTAGAATCAAGGGAAGTTCTTAACCAAAGAACATTTAGATCATTACTACAAAATAATGGGTCTAAGGTCAGTGATCCCGGAAGTTAAATTCGATCTGAAAGAAGACGAATATCCGGAGATCCAAGAGCAAATTCGAAATAGGAGCTGGGAAACCCTAGCTAATCCTGAAACAAAGGTGGGAAGAAACATGGTTCAGGAATTCTACTCTAATCTATGGCAAACAGACAGGCAGAGAATAGCTGGAACCGCCTTCTATGACTATCGAACTCTGGTCAGAGGGAAGATTGTTCACCTCCACCCTGACAAAATAAGAGAGATCTTAAAGCTGCCTTAACTGCAAGATGACCCGGACTCCTTTAATAGGAGAATGACGAGAACAGATAAGAGCTTGGACAAAATTCTAGAGGACATATGCCTCCCTGGAACCAAGTGGACAACCAACACAAAGGGTGTCCCAAACTAACTCAAGAGAGGAGATCTCAAACCTGTCGCCAGAGGTTGGCTGGACTTCATTAGGCGTTCTATGCTTCCCACTAGCAACCGCTCTGAAGTCACCATCAAAAGAGCAGTAATGATCTTATGAGCGGATAATTTATACGCTTTTTGGCATTGTTTTTAGGTAGTTTTTAGTAGGATCTAGCTACTTTTAGGGATGTTTTCATTAGTTTTTATGCTAAATTCACATTTCTAGACTTTACTACGAGTTTGTGTGTTTTTCTATGATTTCAGGTATTTTCTGGCTAAAATTGAGGGACCTGAGCAAAACTCTGATAGAAGGCTGACAAAGAATTGCTGATGCTGTTGGATTCTGACCTCCCTGAACTCGAAATGGATTTTCTGGAGCTATAAAACTCCAAATGGCGCACCCTTAACGGTGTTGGAAAGTAGACATTCAGAGCTTTCCAGCAATATATAATGGTTTATACTTTGTTCGAGCTTAGACGATGCAAACTGGCGTTCAACGCCAGTTCCATGCTGTATTCTGGAGTAAAACGCCAGAAACACATCACAAACCAGAGTTAAACGCCAAAAACACGTTACAACTTGGCGTTTAACTCCAAGAGAAGCCTCTGCACGTGTAAAGCTC
Source organism: Arachis duranensis (assembly GCF_000817695.3). Lineage (NCBI taxonomy): Eukaryota > Viridiplantae > Streptophyta > Magnoliopsida > Fabales > Fabaceae > Arachis > Arachis duranensis. The sequence continues at coordinate 67,293,155 of NC_029778.3, forward strand.
AAGCTCAGCCCAAGCACACACCAAGTGAGCCCCGGAAGTGGATTTCTGCATTAATTACTTATTTTTCTGTAAACCCTAGTAGCTAGTCTAGTATAAATAGGACATTTTACTATTGTATTAGACATCTTGGTTTTCGTCTTTATCTTAGCATCCATATTTGGACGTTTGGTTCTGAGACTTTGGGGGCTGGCCATTCGGCCATGCCTGAACCTTGATCACTTATATATTTTCAACGGTGGAGTTTTTACACACCATAGATTAAGGTGTGGAGCTCTGCTGTACCTCGAGTTTTAATGCAAAGTACTACTATCTTTTATTCAATTCGGCTTATCCTTATTCTAAGATATTCGTTGCACTTCAACATGATGGATGTGATGATCCGTGACACTCATCATCATCTGTCCTTATGAACGCGTGCTTGACAACCACTTCCGTTCTACCTTAGACCAATCACATATCTCTTGGATTCCTTAATCAGAATTTTCGTAGTATAAGCTAGAACCCATTGGCGGCCACTCTTGAGAATCCAGAAAGTCTAAACCTTGTCTGTGGTATTCCGAGTAGGATTCAAGGATTGAATGGCTGTGCGAGCTTTAAACTCACGATTCTTGGGTGTGATGACAATCGCAAAAGAATCAATGGATTCTATTCCGACATGATCGAGAACCGACAGATGATTAGCCGTGCCGTGACAGAGCATTTGGACCATTTTCACTGAGATGATGGGATGTAGCCATTGACAACAGTGATGCCCTACATACAGCTTGCCATGGAAAGGAGTAAGAAGGATTAGATGAAGGCAGCAGGAAAGCAGAGATTCAGAAGGAGCACATCATCTTCATACGCTTATCTGAAATTCCCACCAATGATCTACATAAGTATCTTTATCTTTATTTTATGCTTTAATTATTATTATTTTCGAACACCATTATAAACCTTTTGAATCCGCCTAACTGAGATTTACAATATGACCATAGCTTGCTTCATACCAACAATCTCCGTGGGATCGACCCTTACTCACGTAAGGTATTACTTGGATGACCCAGTGCACTTGCTGGTTAGTTGTGCAGAGTTGTGACAAAGTGTGATTCACGTTTGAGAGCGCTACCAAGTCTTTGGCGCCATTATTGATCATCACAATTTTGTGCACCAAGTTTTTGGGACCGTTGCCGGGGATTGTTCGAGTTTGGACAACTGACGGTTCATCTTGTTGCTTTGATTAGGTAATTTTCTTTTTAAAATCTTTCAAAAAAAATTTTATTTTCGTTTTTCAAAAAAATTTTAATTTTCGAAAAAAAACCAAAAAAATTAATAAAATCATAAAAATAAAAAATATTTTGTGTTTCTTGTTTGAATCTAGTGTCAATTTTTAAGTTTGGTGTCAATTGCATGTTTTAAAAACTTTTGCATTCTTCAAAACTTCATGCATGTGTTCCTCATGATCTTCAAGTTGTTCTTGGCAAGTCTTCTTGTTTGATCTTGATATTTTCTTGTTTTGTGTCTTTTGTTGTTTTTCATGTGCATTTTTGCATTCATAGTGTCTAAGCATGTTTCTCTTTTCTTGAAAATTTTTCAAAAATAAGTCTTGATGTTCATCTTGATCTTCAAAGTGTTCTTGGTGTTCATCTTGACATTCATAGTGTTCTTGCATGCATCATGTGTTTTGATTCATAATTTTCATGTTGTGAGTCGTTTTTATGTTTTTCTCTCTCATCATTAAAAATTCAAAAAATAAAAAAAAATATCTTTTCCTTATTTCTCTCAAAAATTCGAAATCTTTGGGTTGACTTAATCAAAAATTTTTAAAAATAAGTTGTTTCTAGTTAGTCAAGTCAAGATTTCAATTTTAAAAATCCTATCTTTTCAAAACTTTTTCAAAAATCAAATCTTTTTCATTTTTCTTCTTATTTTTCAAAAATTTTTAAAAATTATTTTCAAAATATTTTTCTTAATTTTATTTCATAATTTTCGAACTTTACTAACAATTAATGTGATTGATTCAAAAATTTGAAGTTTGTTACTTTCTTGTTAAGAAAGGTTCAATCTTTAAATTCTAGAATCATATCTTTTAGTTTCTTGTTAGTCAAGTAATCAAATTTTAATTTTAAAAATCAAACCTTTTTCAAAATATCTTTTCCATCATATCTTTTTATCTTTTTTTTCAAAAAATTTTTTGATTTCAAAATATCTTTTCTAACTTCCTATCTTTTCAAAATTGATTTTCAATTCTTCTTCAACTAACTTTTTGTTTGTTTCTTATCTTTTTCAAACCCACCTAACTACTTTTCTCTCTCTAATTTTCGAAAACCATCTCCCTCTTTTTCAAAATTCTTTTAATTAACTAATTGTTTCAAATTTTAATTTTAATTCCTCTCTTAATTTTCAAAAGTCACTAACACTTTTTCAAAATTAATTTTTGAAATTCTCCCTCTCTCATCTCTTTCTATTTATTTAATTATTTACTAACACTTTTCTTCTACTCAAGAATTCGAACTCACTCTTCCCCCTTGTGTTTGGATTCTTACCTTTTCTTCTTTTATTCTCTTATTCTTCTACTCACATAAAGGAATCTCTATACAGTGACATAGAGGATTCCATACTTTCTTTGTTTTCTTCTCTTTCATAGGAGCAGGAACAAGGAAAAAGGCATTCTTGTTGAAGCTGATCCAGAACCTGAAAGGACTCTGAAGAGGAAACTAAGAGAGGCTAAAATACAACAATCCAGAGACAACCTTACTGAAATTTTCAAACAAGAAAAGAATATGGCAGCCGAACCTAACAACAATAATGCAAGGAGGATGCTTGGTGATTATACTACACCTTCTTCCAAGTTTGATGGAAGAAGCATCTCAATTCCTGCCATTGGAGCAAACAATTTTGAGTTGAAACCTCAACTAGTTGCTCTAATGCAACAGAACTGCAAGTTTCATGGACTTCCATCAGAAGATCTCTATCAGTTTTTAACTGACTTCTTGCAGATCTGTGAGACTGTTAAGACTAATGGATTAGATCCTGAAGTCTACAGGTTCATGCTTTTCCCTTTTGCTGTAAGAGACAGAGCTAGAACATGGTTGGACTCACAGCCTAAAGATAGCCTGGACTCATGGGATAAGCTGGTAGCGGCCTTCTTGGCTAAGTTCTTTCCTCCTCAAAAGTTAAGCAAGCTTAGAGTGGATGTTCAGACCTTCAAACAAAAAGATGGTGAATCCCTCTATGAAGCTTGGGAAAGATACAAGCAGATGACCAAAAGGTGTTCTTCTGACATGCTTTCAGAGTGGACCATTTTGGATATATTCTACTATGGTCTATCTGAGTTCTCTAAGATGTCACTGGACCATTCTGCAGGTGGATCCTTCAACTAAAGAAAACGCCTGCAGAAGCTCAAGAACTTATTGACATGGTTGCAAATAACCAGTTCATGTACACTTCTGAGAGGAATTCCGTGAATAATGGGGCACCTCAGAGGAAGGGAGTTCTTGAAATAGATGCTCTGAATGCCATATTGGCTCAGAAAAAAATGTTAACTCAGCAAGTCAACATGATTTCTCAAAGTCTGAATGGATGGCAAAATGCATCCAACAGTACTAAAGAGGCATCTTCCGAAGAAGAAGCTTATGATCTTGAGAACCCTGCAATAGCAGAGGTAAATTACATGGGTGAACCCTATGGGAACACCTATAACTCCTCATGGAGAAATCATCCGAATTTCTCATGGAAGGATCAACAAAAGCCTCAACAAGGCTTTAATAATGGTGGAAGAAACAGGCTTAGCAATAGCAAGCCTTTCCCATCATCTTCTCAGCAACAGACAAAGAATTCTGAGCAGAGTTCCTCTAACTTAGCAAACATAGTCTCTGATCTATCTAAGGCCACTTTAAGTTTCATGAGTGAAACAAGGTCCTCCATCAGAAATTTGGACGTACAAGTGGGCCAGCTGAGTAAGAAAGTCACTGAAACTCCTCATAGTACTCTCCCAAGCAATACTGAAGAGAATCCAAAAAGAGAGTGCAAGGCCATTGACATAATCAACATGACCGAACCCAGAGAGGAAGGGGAGGACGTGAATCCCAATGAGGAAGACCTCATGGGAGGTCTCCCAAGCATGAAGGAGTTCTTTATTGAGGACCTAAAGGAATCTGAGACTCATATAAAGACCATAGAGATTCCATTAAACTTCCTTCTGCCGTTCATGAGCTCTGAGAACTATTCTTCCTCTGAAGAGGATGAAGATGTAACTGAAGAGCAAGTTGCTCAATATCTAGGAGCTATCATGAAGCTGAATGCCAAGTTGTTTGGTAATGAGACTTGGGAAGATGAACCTCCCTTGCTCATTAGTGAACTAGATACATGGGTTTAGCAAACTTTACCTCAAAAGAAACAAGATCCTGGCAAATTCTTAATACCCTGTACCATAGGCACTATGACCTTTGAGAAGGCTCTGTGTGACCTAGGGTCAGGCATAAACCTTATGCCACTCTCTGTAATGGAGAAGTTGGGGATCATTGAGGTATAACCTGCCACATTCTCATTAGAGATGGCAAACAGATCACAAAGACAAGCTTATGGATTGGTAGAGGACGTGTTAGTGAAGGTTGAGGGCCTTTACATCCCTGCTGATTTCATAATCTTAGAGACTAGGAAGAATGAGGATGAATGCATCATCCTTGAAAGACCCTTCCTTGCCACAGCAGGAGCTGTGATTGATGTTAACAGAGGAGAATTAGTCCTTCAATTGAATGGGGACTACCTTGTGTTTAAAGCCCAAGGCTATCCTTCTGTAACAATGGAGAGGAAGCATGAAAAGCTTTTCTCAGTACAGAGTCAAACAAAGCCCCCACAATCAAACTTTAAGTTTGGTGTTGGGAGGCCACAACCAAACTCTAAGTTTAGTATTGAGAAACCCCCACATTCAAACTCTAAGTTTGGTGTTGGGAGTCCACAACATTGACCTGATCACCTGTGAGGCTCCATGAGAGCCCACTGTCAAGCTATTGACATTAAAGAAGCGCTTATTGGGAGGCAACCCAATTTTTATTTATCTAATTTTATTTTTTATTTTATTGTTCTTTTGTGTTTTTTAGGTTCATGATCATGTGGAGTCACAAAATAATTACTAAAAGAAAAAACATAATAAAAAAATAGCAGAAGAAACAGCACACCTTGGAGGAAGGGCTTACTGGCGTTTAAACGCTAGTAAGGAGCATCTGGCTGGCGTTCAATGCCAGAACAGAGCATGGATCTGGCGTTGAACACCAGAAACAAGCAACAGTCTGGCATTTAAACGCCAGGACTACATCCTGAGGAGAACTGGCGTTAAACGCCAGAAACAAGCATGGAACTGGCGTTCAACGCCAGAAACATGCTGCAGACTGGCGTTGAATGCCCAAAACAAGCATAGAGCTGACGTTTAACGCCAGAAACAAGCTTCAATCTGGCGTTAAATGCTAGAATTGCATAGAGATGGCATTTTACACGCCTAATTGGTACAGGGATGTTATCACCACTCACATCCATCCACTCTTCCCCATAAACCCCACCTACCTTCAAAATTCAAAATCTCTTTCCCACCCAAACCCACCCTAAATGGCTGAACCAACTCCCTCTCCCTCCACTATATAAACCCCTCCATCCTTCTTCATTTTCACACAACACAACCCTCTCTTCTCCCCCTTGGCCGAAACATAAACCTCTCTCCCTCTCCTCTATATCTTCTTTTTCTTCTTCTATTCTTTCTTCTTTTGCTCGAGGGCAAGCAATATTCTAAGTTTTCATCTATAATGAGTCACATGGTATCTAGTGTGGTTGAATTATTAGAGATTATGATATTTATAAAGTTAGTGATAGTATTGTAAAATTGGCACAATTCTTGTAACCTGATGGCCAAGAATTTGTAACTCTGGTTTAATTTTTGTAATCAAATCCTCTTGTTAGAAAATTCATTATGTTTCTCATGAAGTCGAAATCCATACTTGGTTGGTGATTTGATGAAGTTTTGGGACTATTTGGTGTCATCCATGATTTGTCACAATAGATTTAATGTTGTTGAATTGAAAAATGTGAGATTCAGATCGTGGAGGATGTGTTGTAACGTTAGCAAAGTTCATGTAATTTGCAAATTGCAATTCTATAACAAAGGCATACTTCCTTTAACAAAATAGTCTTGTGAGAAAATTTCTTGAATTATTCATGAAATCAAAATCTATGCTTGAATGGTGATTTTATAGAGTTTTGTGACCATTTGGTGTCATGTGTGATGACTCACAATGACCCCGTATATGGATTTTGAATTCATAAGTATAACAACTTAACTTTTAGCACATCATGATCGTACCAAAAGTAAAGTGTTACTAACTTGTTTTTCTTTTTAATTATTTAATATTGAGCCTTTAATTCAATGTCGCATTTCAGTTTGTTAGAAAATTCCAGAAAATTATTTTTAGTAATTAAAATCACATATCAAAGATCTTTAAATAATAATAATCACATAATTATTATTAATAATAAATTCTATACAAATGAATTCAATATAAAACTTGAAGACAATACCAGTCCCTCTGGAAAAAATAAAAGCTAAAGCAATAAGGGCGAGGGAACTCTATAAAAACAACAAGTATTACAAGTAAATCTACTATTCATCCGCAACTTCATACTGAATCTTCGAACCTGTCAATGAAAGGGTGAAAGATTTTGGGATGAGAACAAACTACACGTTCTCAGTAGGGAATGGGAATGCTATAAAAATAATGAATTTAATGTAAATAATTAACTTACTCCGTAAAACTATTTTGTTAAACCTTTGAAATATTTTTTACTTTTACTTTATATTACTAATTACCTTCTTTAGATTTTTGAACTTAAAACAATTCTCAATCACAACCTCAGTTCTTAATCACAGAGAAACAATAGCACAAGAAACAAGTCAACAACAAATTGTGATAAGACAAACAGCACAATCACAGAGAAACAAGATAAGCAAACACAATCAAATGCAAATGCACAAATAAGAATGATGCATGTCTAGTCCTATACAGGCCATGAGCTAATGCGTCGGTTTGTTGCCCGATTCTCGACATTGGTCCTGAGATAAGCGTCTCGTACCACCGTCCTTATCTCAGCCAATGTCCCCTCCATGAGCGTTACATATCGCCGTCCTCATGGGGGAGACTTCCTTTCGGTCTCCAGTGAGCGTTACGCATTGCCGTCCTCACTGAGCCGTCCTTATACTGTCAAGTAAGCGTTACGTATCGCCGTCCCCACTAGACACTTGGCACTAAGGCCCAAACAACATTCAATTTCTTTTAAATCTTTGCTCTCTACTGTACTATGCTAGAGATCCCCTTAATTATCTAAAACCTACTTGCTCCGCAATGGGTGTTTCTGTCCAATGGTTAGCTACCAGGACGTGTCGGGTTGGCTATATAACCGATAGATGATATCATCAACCATAGGACAGACATACATCATTTGCATATGTTTGAATTGTTTAGGTTTGCCTATTTGTTTTGGATTGCTTTCTCATATATGCTATGTTATCTGATTATGTGCTACTTGCTCTACTTCTACCTTAATTGTGTATTACTTGCCTGTATTCCTTGTGTTTGTACCACTGATAGGTCCCTCATGCTGGTGTCGGTGAATGCTGAGGGCTGCTCTTGATGAGATAAATTGATGATGTGATCGAATAATGATGATGACTATTCATGGGTTATGGTGGACGAAATTGTGATTCGTACTCTTTGTACTTTTATGAAATTTAATTTGAGATAATAGCTCTTTACTATGTGTGGTCACAACTCCGTTCAACTAACCAGCAAGTGTACTAGGTCATCCAAGTAATAAACCTTACGTGAGTAAGGGTCGATCCCACAGAGATTGTTGGTATGAAGCAAGCTATGGTCATCTTGTAAATCTCAGTCAGGTGGATAGTAATTGATTTTGGATTTTCGAAAATTAATAAATAATAAACATAAAATAAAGATAAAGTTACTCATGTAATCCAATGATGGGGATTTCAGATAGGCGTATGGAGATGCTGTGCTCCTCCTGAATCTCTGCTTTCCTACTGCTTTTATCCAATTTTATCACTCCCTTCTATGGCAAGCTGTATGTAGGGCATCACCGTTGTCAATGGCTACATCCCATCCTCTCAGTGAAAAAGGTTCAAATGCTCTGTCACATCACGGCTAATCATCTGTCGGTTCTCAATCAGGTTGGAGTAGAATCCCTTGATTCTTTTGCGTCTGTCATTAACGCCCAGCCTTCAGGAATTTGAAGCTCGTCACAGTCATTCAATTCCAGAATCCTACTCGGAATACCACAGACAAGGTTAGACCTTCCGGATTCCCATGAATGCCACCATCAATTCTAGCTTATACCACAAAGATTCCGTTTAAGGAATCCAAGAGATATGCGCCCGGTCTAGGGTAGAACGGAAGTGGTTGTCAATCACGCGTGTTCATAGTTGAGAATGATGATGAGTGTCACGGATCATCACATTCATCAAGTTGAAGTGCAACGAATATCTTAGAATAGGAATAATTCGAATTGGATGAAAATAATAGTAATTGCATTGAAACTTGAGGTACAGCAGAGCTCCACACCCTTAATCTATGGTGTGTAGAAACTCCGCCGTTGAAAATACATAAGTGAAAGGTTCAGGCATGGCCGAATGGCCAGCCCCCCAAAACATGATCAATACTCTCCTCAGATGAAGAATAAAATAAAACTGAGACCAAAAGATGTCTAATACAATAGTAAATTATCCTATTTATACTAGACTAGCTACTAGGGTTTACATGAGTAAGTAATTGATGCATAAATTCACTTCCGGGGCCCACTTGGTGTGTGTTTGGGCTGAGCTTGATCTATCTACGAGCTGAGACTTCTTTTAGAGTTGAACGCCAAGTTGTAACGTGTTTTGGGCGTTCAACTCCGGGTCGTGACGTGTTTCTGGCGTTTTACTCCAGACAGCAATATGGAACTGGCGTTGAGCGCCAGTTTACGTCGTCAATTCCCGAATAAAGTATGGACTATTATATATTGCTGGAAAGCTCTGGATGTCTAATTTCCAACACCGTTAAGAGCGCGCCATTTGGAGTTCTGTAGCTCCAGAAAATCCATTTCGAGTGCAGGGAGGTCAGATTCCAACAGCATTAGCAGTCCTTTGTCAGCCTCCTATCAGAGTTTTGCTCAAGTCCCTCAATTTCAGCCATAAATTACCTGAAATCACAGAAAAACACACAAACTCATAGTAAAGTCCAGAAATGTGAATTTAACATAAAAACTAATGAAAACATCCCTAAAAGTAGCTTGAACTTACTAAAAAATACCTAAAAACAATGCCAAAAAGCGTATAAATTATCCGCTCATCAGGTTAGTAAGAACATAGGGTGAATGTTTGGAGAAAAGAAGATCAGGATGCTTAGTGAGTTTTTATTGCAATGCATTGTATTTATTTGGCACTTTTACCGTACTGAAAACCCATGGGTCGGGGGTTCTCATTCTGTATATATCTTTTGTTTTTCAGATACAGGTCCAGTTGCTCAAAAGTGAGCTGTAGTTCGTTTGAGAGATCGCGAAGATCTTTATGTCCTCTACTTTAGATTCTGCTTAGAATCTCTCCACCTTTATTTTGAAGAACTTATATTATGTATTGAACTCTTTTGAACTTGCCTATAGAGGCTCATATGTTTCTTTTGGGAGAAATTAGGAGTTTCTGTTGTCATCTACTTTCATACTGTACCCTAGCCGGCCTAAATTTCATGGGTCACAACTAGTGGCTATTTACTTATGTTATATATATCTATCTGTTATCTATCTCTTAATCTCCTTTATGCCTTTATCCGTATATCGCTTTCTGCTTCACGGTTTATCTTTATGTTGTCCAAACGTGAGTGATACGTCTTCGCGATTTTATTTTTACTCTTTTCACGCTTCTCGATTAAAACTCCTTTCAATTACACTTATATTTTATATATTAAAAATCCACCTGAGAGTCGTACCACCATAATAATATTGACTTATGACTCGAGCATAAGGATTTGAATATTAGGGTGTTACAAGAAGAAATGGTCCCAGGGAGCAAGAGAGTAGAATAATATTACAGTTATTACAGCTAAGATTCACCTCCAATTGTTCAATTTGTTCCCAAGGAGTTTAAATTCAGGTTACAATGCTTCAAGCTTATCTATTATAGCTAGCAACTCTGTTATTAAAAAATGACATGCAAGACACAAAATCACTAAATACCAAATACATAAATTATTAAATTAAAATAGAGCTGATATGTGAAGAGAGAATTTAAAGAACATAGAAGAAGCTTCAAGATTCTGCTATATGCAAAGAGCTGGAGAGAGATCTTAATCTTCTATTCTTGCCACTAACTAAACTAACTTCTAGATAAATACGGAGCTAAACAACAACGAGATATATTACAAATTTAAGCTTCATAATAATCCAGTATATTCAAAGTTTTTTTACTGAAGAAAAAAGAAATAGAAAAATTACCATAAGTATTTTTCGTAGGCTCGTGTGTTTTTCTAATGAGAAAATCTAATTAGTAGATTTGTGTGGTTGGAGAAGATTTCAAAATAGATATAGTGAAAAAGTCCTAACAGAATGGATCGGAATTTGGATTAGGGAAGAGAGTACCCGCTTGAACAAATTTGGATTAGAGAATAGAGTTGACAAGCCAAATCTTCTTGCGAGTTTCTTCCACTGGAGCTTTTGTCTATCCAATAAGATAGTGTTCAGAAATATATACATATGTATATAATTTCATAAAATAAAATGCCATGAAATGAAGAATATAACTCTATCAGACTTTTTTTTTACCTGTTTTGATATCTGGAGTGCTATCAATTTTGCAATACCAGTTCCAACCTTCATCAAGCAAAAGATTAAAGTATGAAAGGATCATTGATATTAAAAAATGACATGCACGACACAAAATCACTAAATACCAAATACATAAATTATTAAATTAAAACAGCGCTGATATGTGAAGAGAGAATTTAAAGATCATAGAAGAAGCTTCAAGATTCTGCTATATGCAAAGAGCTAGAGAGAGATCTCAATCTTCTATTCTTGCCACTAACTAAACTAACTTCTAGATAAATACGGAGCTAAACAACAGCGAGATATATTACAAATTTAAGCTTCATAATAACCAGTATATTCAAAGTTTTTTTACTGAAGGAAAAAGAAATAGAAAAACTACCGTAAGTATTTTTCGTAGGCTCGTGTGTTTTTCTAGTGAAAAAATCTAATTAGTAGATTTGTGTGGTTGGAGAAGATTCCAAAATAGATATAGTGAAAAAGTCCTAATAGAATGGATCGAAATTTGGATTAGGAAAGAGAGTACCCACTTGAACAAATTTGGATTAGAGAATAGAGTTGATGCAATACCAATTCCAACCTTCATCAAGAAAAAGATTAAAATATGAAAGGATCATTGATATCATTTCATTTTATTTCATAGACATTGTATATTCATGCATTCTCATAAAGTTATATATTTCTAAGGTAAAATGAATAGAGCCTTGATGGAAGGTATAAAAGGTTTTTACATTGATAATAATACATACTAAATCTTTTTTTTTTTACTATTCTAAAACAGTAACATGACTTTGTGAAAGATAGAAATAATGAAACAAATTTCTCTAAGACATTAACCTCTCCAGCACCCAAAAGTAAGAAGGTATAGTCAGCTAAGGTTTTCCTAGTTAATTTTAAGGAAGCAAGCAATCCTGCTAATACCACAGATGTTGTACCCTGAAAATACACCAAAGAAGATTAGTCATTAAGTAACCTCAAATTAGAATACGCAACTGCATTAACATTAGCTACCTGAATATCATCATTGAAAACAAGATGAGATGCACTGTATTTTGCAAGAAGATTAAATGCATTATGATTTGAGAAGCCTTCAAATTGAAGAAGAATAAGGAAAATCGGGAAAATATTTAAAAAGAATCCAAAGATTGGAGTTTTGAATCTGATATATACCAACAGTCATTGAACTTTTTGACTGAAGATTCACGAATTGGAATGCAAACCATACAATGCTTGATTTAAGTCTAAGACCTAAAACGTTTTTCATAAGCCAATGTGTTAATTAATAGATTTAAATCCTAAAATATGAATTCAGTGAGAATAAATTTATCCAATCGTGAAAACACAGGGTTAATGTTTAGACATTAGAGTAGCGAAATCGAAACCTTAAAACACTGATGACAAGAATAAAAATTAAATACCATGTTAGAAGCATTTTTTGTCCATCTCTACCTTTTCCTTCTCAGATTGCTGCTTCTGTTTCTCCGACCTCTCTCTCTCTCTCCCATTTTTGCACCAACAAAAAATCATCAGAATTGGGCTTCGAAGAAGGAGAAGGAGAAAGGGAAAGGGAAGGGGAGAGATACCTTGATGTAGACGTTTTCTTTGGCCTGCTCTTCTTTACTGAGAACCCTACCTTTGTTGCAGTAGAAGCGAGAGAAAGTACCGTGAGATGTTGAGTCCAGAAGACAACGGCGACGGTGCCAAAGCTGGAGAAGACGATGATGACGGATGCGAGTCTAGAAGACAATGGCGACGGCATCGATATTGGAGAAGACGACGACTATTTGAAGGGGAGAAGTGTAGCTCAGTAACTGTTTGAGAAGGTAGTAATGGTGACTGGTGAGGGTGAGTTAGGGTTAGTGAAGGTAGAGTAATTCAATAAATATATAAATTAGCGACCGATTTATCGACTGATTAGTTATAACATTATTATACCGTGGTTAAAAAATCGCTCGCTATCTTAATTATTAGCAATCGATTTAGCAACCACCAACTTAGCAATCGAGTTAGCGACCAATCCTTTTCAGCTTATTTCTCTATTAGTTGTAAAATCGGTTGCTAAATTAAAAAATAGCGACCGATTTTTTGACCAACAGTCCCAAGCATTACTTCCTCATTTCAGTTGCTAATTCGATCGCTAAATTAAAAAATAGCGACCGATTTTAACAATTAATTTTTTATTACTTGTATAAAAACCTTATCGGTCGTTAAATTGATCACTATTAGTGACCAATTTCTTTAGTTACTAAAATTGGTCACTAATTAAAATTTAGTGATTGATTTAGTGACTAACAATTTCCTGGTCCTTGATATCTTATGTTGGTCGTTAAATCATTCGCTATTAGTAACCAATTTTTTCGGTCACTAAAATCGATCGTTATTCTAAAATTTTGTTGTAGTGAAATCGTGTTAGTTTCAATCGAAGGACATAAGCGCTGATTTCTTCGTTCGATCCTCACTACAAAAGGCAACTCGAACTTTGTACATTAACGTATGTATAAGTATCGTAGTTGGAAATTGATAACAGTATTTCGTTGGTAAAATATCATTTTTCAACTTATATAAAAGCTATTTATGTTATATCCTAAGTGATGACAGGTGTGTTCAAGTTTGAAGTTAGTTAAAGTCTTAAAGATAAATCAAGGTACCTATTTTAAGACACAACTCTCTTATTGCTTAAAAGGTACAATAAAAAAAAGTCATACATAATTATTTTTAACTCAACAATTAGAGAAAAAAGAAAAAGAGATGGAAAGAGAAAGAAAAAAAATGGTTAAATATTGTTGATTTAAGAAAAAATAATTTGTTACGGACATTATTTTTAAAAAGTATTATTTTTTAAAATACATATAATGTAGATTTCTCTCTTTAAGAATGTAATTAACATTTTAATTATTAAAACATGTTTTCAAATCAAAAGATAAAGTTAGACTTGCTATATTATTTAAATTTTATTGAACCTTATTCTATTTGAGAAATTAGTTCATTTTAATTAACTTTGGGAAGCTCTGATTTGAGTATTTTCATTTATGCTAAAAAAGGTAAAAAGCCTTTACATCCTACTATAGCACCTTAAAAACATGGTATTGTTTTGTAGTAAGCTATTATGAGTAGTTCAACGGAAAAAAAATTAATAACCTAATTAATTAGTATATCATATGTATTTTCTTTTAAAAAAAGGAAAAAGCTCGATCCAAAAGTATTTTTGTAGCAGTATATCAAAACCTTGCCTTGAGTCAAATTGTTATTACTTGCATCTTTAGCTGCTGGCAGCCAGGTTTGTGGTCAAGTAAAGGGTATTGAGCAATATCAAGTTTATCTTTTTTATAATATAAATATTATTTTTTTCCAAAAATTAAACTGATAAAATAAAATATATGAATGATTATATTTTTAGTACGCCTTCTCATATAAAAGTATCTTTTTAAATTTACATGATTTTTTGCATATTTTTTTTCTTTTACTAATTATCTTATACTAAATATTTTTCTTTTGAGATTCAATTAAAGATCGAAATTCTAAAGTTTTTGTTTATAGAGGTCATAAAATCACTTTCTTCAAAAATTTAAGTCGATAAAAAAAAAATACCAATGGTTATATCTCTAATAATCTGACTATATATTTTCTTTCAAAGCAAACAAAAAATGTGAAATAGTACGAAAATAATTAGGATTTTTAGAATTTTTTTTAAGAATAAATTAATTCTAATGGTATGTTAGTTGTTGGATAAAATTATATATAGAAATAATCTATAAAATAAATTTTATCTTTTTCTATTCTCTCATATTAAAGTCATTCATGTACCCCTTCCTATCGACTTAAATTTTTAAGAGAAGTAGTATCACGACATGATATTAGAATTTCTAAAACTTAAAGATCTAGAATTTGATCCTTGTTAACCCTAACAAAAAGAATTTCAGCATAAAATCAATAAAAAAATAACAAAAAATTCATGCAAGTCCAAACAAGAATTTTGTATAAGTATTATAAGGTCTCATATCTCTTGAATTAGGCACACTTAATCTCCATTATAATACGACATTAGAGTCTATCTAATTTAATGTTGTTGCATGCACTAGATGATCATTTTTTGACATGAAGGGAGTGTACTATAAGTCTCATATCTCTCTAGGATAAGGTTTATAGAATATTTATAAGTTTTAAGCATTTTTTATTCAGTGAGCTAATTTTTTGGGTTAAGTTAGACCCACTTAATCTCAATTCTAATAGACACTAAGTCATACTAAAGGAGCTACAGACACTATACAAAACTCAAACATGGTTTATTTTTTATCCTGTTGTTCTGTATGCAAAGGTAATTAGATGTAGACTTTTGCCATTAAACAACTTCCAAATGAAAATATTATGAAGTATAAATCACGGTTGGGATAATATTAGAATTTGCTGCAGAGAATATAGAGGGGAGGGGCTGGTTGCGGCTAATTCAGAGATAATGTGATGTTTAAATCTTCTCAAAAAGTTTCGTCTCGAATTTGCAACAATATATACCAGCATTTATTGTGACAATATTAGTATTATTTTATAGGCAGCAAATCCAATTCTATTTTATTAGAAAAAAGGATAAATAAAAAAAAACTGAATATTGTTCATATAATTGCATCAAACCAAGTGGTTAATATCTTTACTAAGTTATTATCCGTAGATGCATTTGAAAAATTCAAATATAAACTTGAAACAATTACAAAGATGCGATTTTTAGTTTGAGGGAGACTAATACAGTTAATAGGATAAAAATAATAGAAATATTTAGTTGGATAAGTAAGTGTGCTAGCTCAAGGTAGCTATTTAACTCTTCTACTTTTAATTAACTCCTTCTTCCCTTCATCATGACAATAATTAAGAGTAATTCGAAAATAATCACATTTTATTTTTAAAAAATAAGTATATATGAACAATTTATTATTAGATAAAGTTAAATTCTAGTAAATACTTTTGCTTCATTGTTTTCTTAATTCTACAATGTATTATCTTTAATGTTTTATTACTTTTCATTAATCATTTAAGTAGCCTACATAGCAATATTGAATTAATACTTGAATTGTCCTAATTTATTAGTTTTTTATTACTTCTGATCCGTTATAACTGTCGAAACTAAATTTTATAAATTGGGTAACACTCCTCTTATTCTATTTGCAAAATTGCCGGCATAAGATACTTCTCATAAAACACAGAAATAGATCGATATTTCTTTAGTGCTGATATTTAAAAGAACAAAACCTTTGCTAGTGTCAAATTTGTGTTTTCCCCGAACAAAAGTTGAACTGAAACAAAGAAAGCCAAAGGGAGTAAATAAGAAATACTTTAACTTGTTGCCCAATGAGAGTAACGTGAAAGCAGTTCTCGTTAATTTGCATCCAATTATTATTCAACTATTTAAATCAACTTGAATTAATTTAACTCCTTAATCTAGTTACGTAAACATTAGAAGTTTAAATTTCATTTTATTAATGTAGTAATTTATTGAAAAATGATAAATTCTTAAATTAACTCTAATTTACAACAAATTAGTTCTTATTCTATTGAATTAAAAAATGTTTAATTACTTTATTGGTCTCTATAGTTTCGTGAAATTTTCAATTAGATCTCTATACTTTTTTTCTTTTTAGTTGAGTTCATGCACTAATTTTTTTTAATTAAGTCCTTCTTAATAGTAATTGGCTTAATTTTATAGGGACCCAACTAAAAAAATTGATATAGGGACCTAAATAAAAGAAAAAAAAAGTGTAGAGACCCAATTAAAAAAAATTTTTGGTACAAAGACTCAATTAAAAGGAAAAAAATTATAGGCCCTAATTAAAAATTTAGCGAAACTATAGAGACTAATAAAGTAATTAAACCATTAAAAAATACTGTTCTAAGAAAAAAAAATTATACAGCTATTAAATTTCTCTACGTCTATCTTGATGTTGATAGATGGAATGATGAATTTCTACAAAAGCACCCTAACAAATTGATCAATAATTCAATATCCAATCAACGTTCCCCATTTAGATTCTTTTTTAGGAGAAACTTATAACAATTCGTATATATTGTTGATATATTGTCAGAGATTAAACCGTATAAAGTAGATTACCTATTTATGTATATAAATGCACATAGAATAAAGTACGAATTTTAAATTTTCATGGACTTAGAGCCAACAAGAAGAGGGGGGAAGGAAAAGCTGAAGGGACCTGAAAAAGCAAACCGTAGAGGGCTTCATGTGCAATACTATTCTTCCATACAAAAATAAAGCTATCTATATATGTATCCATAAGTGCTATTGAAGATTTATCCTAGTTATAGGGTAGAATCTAACACATGCGTTTGTTAGATTTTTGGTAAACAAATCAAGTACAAGATATTTCTCTCTCTACCCCCAAGGTTTTTTAATTTTTATATTTTGATTTTTAACCTTATTCTCTAACTATCAAATTAAAGACGAATTAGTCCATTGTATATCATAATTTTATTTAAAGATTTATTATTAGTCTATAAATTATTTCATTCACACAATAAAATTCGAACTATAATACTTACTAAATAAGTAGACAAATGACATTTGATCAATTTAAGTTAGTTAAATTTTTTATATTTTTTTATTTTTTCATGAAATACACACATCAATTGCCCTAATAGTAATTCCTATTCATTTATATCCAAACAAAAGTGCATTGACATGAGATTTCTTCATTAATAAAACTATCCCTTGCCAAGCTAAGAATTATGGGTCACATATATGTGTAGGACAAAGCACACCCATGATTGGATAGCAGCTTAATTTTGTACAACTACGAGACAGATTCGCCTTGATTATATTTTATCATCGAGAAGGTTCTCTTATTTATCATGTGCTCAAACTCAAGTTATACATGAATTATTCTTTGAATGTAATTGTAAAATACGAAATTTTTTATATATTTTCTATCCAATTGCTTACATTTTTGTGAAGAATGTAAGTCTTTTTTTATTAAAAGTTTAGACTTTAATTCTTTGCGTAACATATTTTAAATAAAATAAAATTTTAAAAGAAATTTGCATTTATTTACATTTCAAATTTAAGAAGACTCTCAAATGAAATATTTATGTATATCTCACAATTTAATATTTATGTATATACTTCTATCGAGTTGTTTACATTTTTGTGGACGGAAAAAAAAGGAATTTCATATAAGATATTATCAGAATTTTTTTATTAAAACGTTTAGACTTCAATCGTTTGTGTCATATATTTTTAAATAAAAATCAAATTTTAAACAAGTTAAAATAAATAAATTTGCATTTATTTACATTTCAAATTAAAAAAAAGCCTATATAAAGTAATTAAAAATAAAACATAAAATATTTATGTATATCTCGCAATTTAATAACTTAAGCTCTGGAAAGAGATTGGTGTTATCACAAATAAGTAAATAGAGATTTACTCATGTAAATGTTATGTAATTTGATCTATATTGCGTTCATATAAGTATAACTCTTTATATATATATTTGCATGTTATATTGTTTATAGGACGGTGATTATAATATTTTAAAAAATACCATTATAATTAAAATAATATTTTTTATTATTTAATAATAATTTTTAATTTAAAAAATAAAAAATTATCAAAATATAAAAAAATATAATTTTAAATTTAATAACACTTAAATAACTATCGTAATCACAGCATAATTATGGACACAATACACTCCTTCATAAGTAGAAGCCAGTCACTATATTTCACTCAAAAAGTGAGAGTATATATTGCATTCACATACATTTCCCATGGATGTTATATATACCGTATGATGTGAATTGAAGCGGTGAATCTAATTGCAATAATTGTATTCTTTATTTCTTTTCTCTCTTTCTTTGGTTGACGTGATTTTTTGTTCTTTTGGTTTTTTTTTTAAAGGATCAAATTGCGAATTGGAATTAGCTGGGAAAGCATCCAGAAGAGACAAAAAAATTTCCTCATTTTCAAAATCGTATGTAAAGTTTATACTCTTTTAAAATGCTAGAGAATTAATGTTTTCGATGAACATAATCCTATATTACAATGAAACCACTCAGAATTAATAATGATAATTTACTATGCGGTTCTGCTAAAGAATTAATTAAAAATGAAGTCAACTCTAGTTAATTAATTAAAAATTAAATTTGTTATAAAAAATTTAAATTAACAAAAAAAACACATATTAATAATTATATAGTGAATACAAAAAATGGCAAGAACTTATTTTATTTAATATTTATTAATTATTATAATAATTAATAAATATTAAAT
>NC_029778.3:67312288-67325669 GCF_000817695.3 Arachis duranensis
TCTTTTATAATAAAAATTGAACTCTAAATTATTTAATTATATAAATTCTAATACTATATTATAAAATTTTGTATCCCAAAATTTAATAAATAACAAAACAATACATATAAATATTATATTTTTAACATACTAAATATATCGAATATAATGCAGATATATGTTATATACCTTTAACTTTTTATTATTTGATGAATAATCCTATAATATTTTGGATAGGTTAAGAATAAAAAATGGAAAAGATCTTAAATAGAGTGTATTTTAGTGCTGGCCTTTAATAAACGCTTTGAATGTATAAAATTCCTCATACATACGTCAATTATTTAAGCAAAGACAAGAGTTGGTTCACTAGTTATCTCTTTGAATGTATCATTAAGACTTCGTTTAATTTATCTTCTCTATTCTACAATGTTAGGTTGGTCTTTTAAAAGATTAAATGTATTTTAGATTAATTATAATTTCATAACTTTGGTATAAAACAAAATCTTCATTTTTACATTCATTACATTTTCCTTTATTTTTTCTTCCCGCCTACTGTTCAGGATTTCGCCCCAACTAATATTCGGTTTTAATGGATGAGCTTTTTTAATGGAAATATAGCTGAAAAACCAACAGTAGTGCATACATATAACCTCCACGCCATGTTTCTGAATCATTCCTTCCCAATCTATAGATAGATTTATCATACATATACATTTCACCACAGATATCAATTGTATAAAATTTGATAATTATTTAATATATATCTCAGGCAATCTAACTTTTCTCATATATCCATTTAGTGTGGTATTAATTTCAAACCCTAAATAATTATTTAAAAAAAAAAAGGTGTAAAAAGGGGCTAGGAAACTGCGAATCTTAAATCTCATGAATTGATTTCTAATAGCAGAGGTCGGACATTGTAGAAAACTCATAGAATTATTGATTTTCAAATAAATTTCTTCTTGTTTTAGGATTTTCAAGAGAAATTGTTAAAAAAGGAGGTATAGTATAAAATATGTACAAATTATATAATATAGAGACACTACAAGAGAGACGGCGAATAGCGCGGTTTTTTTAGGAATTTGCGGCAGTTTTTAACCGCCGCGAAACGAAATTCCAGCGGTTCCACAAGCGTCGCCTATTAAGGGGTGGAGATTTGATTTTACGGCAGTTTTAAAAAACCGCTGGCACAACCGCTGCAAACTCAGCAACGCCGGCCCGGCTCCTTCCTCCATTTCCTCTCCTTCTCCGTTTCTCCCTCTCTTCTCTTAACATTTCTTTCTTTCTTTTTTTATTTGTTGAAGCTGCTGAGTGCTGAGTGTTGTGTTTTTGGGAAAGGGGAATTAAAATATCGCCAAAAGAAAATTAGGTTAGCAGCATTTTTTTTAAATTTGTGGCAAAACCAAATCAAATAGCTGCTCTTTCCGCGTTCACTATTGAAACTGCTGGAAATCCATCAGATAGCGACCATTGTCAAAACAGCTGCTAATTGTCTGCCGCTATTTTCCGTTTTTGTGGTAGTGAGAAAAAAGAGAAATATATGAGAAACAAAATGAGTCAGAGATTTTGTTCCGAATCCGGTTCTTGAGTCTCCCTCAAATCAGTTATAACCTGGATACTCGGGTCCAGGCCATAACCACGGCCGAATCGGCCCAGCAAGCATGACCACCTAATTTCAAATTCAAATGTTTTCCTTATCTTAGCTAATAAGATAAGGGCAAAATTATATAAAGGAAGCCAATGACTCACTCAAGTATGACACTCATTTTTAACTCTCACATATATTTTTCAGATCCATTCTGAATTGAGTGTCGGAGTCTTTTTGCATGTACCACCCCTCGCCGCTCTAGAAGTCCGACCCATCATCGTCAAGACTGGCCAGTCTCCGTTCCCTCTAACAACTCGTACGAGAAACATCTGGTACATTAGCACCGTCTATGAGGACCAACCAAGCCTTGACCGCATGACGGAGGAATTTAAGGAGCGATCCTTGAGTAATCACCATGATCCCAACCCGCCAAATCTGACACATAAAACAAAAAATGATACCACCCCACCAACTCACAGGAAAGCAACCAGTGCAGTGCACCGCTAGTCAATCTTTGAGGAACAGCAAGTACCGGAAGATGGAATTCCCAAAAATACCAACAACCTAGGAGAAAAGGCCATCCAAATAATTCATGAACTATTCGAAAGTATACAAACCCTGGAAGGCTGGATCACTTGTAAAGAGCGGTACCAGCTAGAACACACGAGTCAAGTAACCTCCCGCAGCCAATCATGGCTAGAAATCCGAAACGAAAAATCACCCGACCGACATCATTGCAGATGTCAAATTCACAAGGAGGACAGGAGGCACCACCAAGATCCTAAACGGACAAAGAGCGAACATGTCATAATAGGAACCACTCTGTTCAATGAGAAGATCCTAGAGGCCAAACTATCAAAAGGCTTTGAAAAGCCAACCGACATGAAATATGACAGTACGAAAGACCCCTAGAAACACCTGATGACCTTCGAAGCCACGATGAACTTGGAAGGAGCCACCAACGTGGTCCGGTGAGGGCATTCCCAGTAGCCCTAGCTGGGCCAGCAATCAAGTGGTTTAACGCCCTCCCAAATGGCTCAATCACGATTTTTGACGATATCTCTAGGAAGCTCATGGCATAATTCACCACTAGGATTGCCAAACCAATGATGAGTGCCTAATGGTCGATGGGCTCAAGAATTCCGTGGCCAGCCTTTGTCTGACCAACGGACTTATGAATGAATATTTTTTGATGCACCTAACAACCAAACCGTGTGGACAATGCATGAGATCTAAAATGTGGCAAGGGAATACATAAATGATGAAGAGGTAAGCCAAGTTGTGGCTGCCAATAAATGGCACCATGCCAACATGGCACCACGAAGCAACCATCCATATAAAGAAACCCCCAAGGAGCACTTCAAGCCCGCTCCCACCAACCAACGACCTAGGGTGGGAAAATTCATAAACTACACACCTCTGCAAGCCCTAATAAGAGAAATCTATCACCAGATAGCGGAATGAGGCATCTTCCCAAAGGCACAACAACTGGAGGAACAGATAGGCGGCAAGAAGAGTCGATAGTGCGATTGCCACTGAGGATATGGACATAAGACCCAAGATTGCTTCGATTTGAAGGATGCTTTTGGGCAAGCCATCCTAGATGGCCAACTCCCCGAGTTCGAAAAAAAGGTCTGAGACCCCAGGAAAACTGAAAGAGAAAGATTGCTAGAATGGGAAGGACGCAACCCTAGGATGATACGACAGGCACCCCAAGAGAGCTTGGAAGCCGACCCCCCCATAATAGTAAACGTAATCACAGGAAACGACGCACCAAAAAAGTCAAGATTAGCACTAAAAAAGAATCTGAGAGTCCTAGCTGTAAAAAAACCATGCATCAACCTCTCCCTTTCTAACAACAATTATGTTCTTCCCCAATGATTGTCCGCATGACACCTCGGCCAAAGACGCCCCCTTCGTCATCTCAGCAAGGGTCGGGACCAAACTGGTGAAAAGAATATTGGTCGACACCGGGGATGACTTTAACATCCTCTTCAGAGGAGCCTTCAAAGAGCTAGGCCTCTGAAATGAAAATCTCCAAAGCCATCGCAACGGGGTAACTAGACTTGGGGATAAAGGGTGAACTCGCTCCTAAGGCGAAACAGAGACCTATTCGCCTTCACCCCTACCGACATGCTAGGATAGACCCGTAATTAATGTCCCATTGGTTGGCCATAGACCCCAAGGCCAAGCCAATAGCACAAAGAAGAAGAAAGATTTCTACAGACTGAGTGATAAGAAATTAGAACAAAGGATAGAGGGATAAGAAAAAGATGAAGAAAAGATGCAACAGAAAAAACACAGCGGAAACATAAAGGATAGATAAGGGTTTTTCTACTAGACCTCTAAGAAACCTGTTCTTAGAAACCTAGGTCACTGGAAGGGATCTCCTACTAGACCTTCAAAGAACCTGTTCTTGACAACCTAGATCAGAAGGATGAAAATTGAAAGAAACCACGATGCAGATTCACCTTAGTGTTGGATCCTTCAATCTTCTTCATGAAACAAGCAAAACAAATCACTACCTCACTTATTCACACTAAAAAAATGGGCATAAAGCAACTGGAAATTTTATTCATAAAAAATTGTGTAAATTGTCTTACCAAAAGTGTTTAAATACGCCCCTAACAAACTAGATAAAAGATAAGACAAGATAACTTAATTTAATCTCCTAAAGATAATATAACTAATTTAAATCAGATTTGATCTTATTGGATTATATCAGATTTTATTTAAATTTTAAAATCCTAAAGCTATGATAACGGTTTAAATATGATTAACAAAAATAAACAGAATGTAAAGATAAAGTTACTCGTGTACTCCAATGGTGGGAATTTCAGATAGGTGCATGGAGGTGCTGTGTTCCTTCTGAATCTCTGCTTTCCTACTTCTTCCTTCTAGTTTTTCATCACTCCTTTCTATGGCAAGCTGTATGTAGGGCATCACCATTGTCAATGGCTACATCCCATCCTCTCAGTAAAAATGGTCCAAATGCTCTGTCACAGCACGGCTAATCATCTGTCGGTTCTCAATCAGGTTGGAATAGAATCCCATGATTCTTTTGCGTCTGTCACTAACGCCCAGCCTTCAGGAGTTTGAAGCTCGTCACAGTCATTCAATCCTGGAATCCTACTCGAAATACCACAGACAAGGTTAGACTTTCTGGATTCCCATGAATGCCACCATCAATTCTAGCTTATACCACGAAGATTCTGATTAAGGAATCCAAGAGATATGCGCGCGGTCTAAGGTAGAACAGAAGTGGTTGTCAGTCACGCGCGTTCATAGGTGAGAATGATGATGAGTGTCACTGATCATCACATTCATCAAGTTGAAGTGCAACAAATATCTTAGAACAGGAATAAATCAAATTGGATAGAAAATAATAGTAATTGCATTGAAACTTGAGGTACAGCAGAGCTCCACACCCTTAATCTATGGTGTGTAGAAACTCCACCGTTGAAAATACATAACTGAAAGGTCTAGGCATGGCCGAATGGCCAGCCCCCATGATATGAGAACTGAATGTCCCAATATGTGGTCAAAAGATCAAATGATCAAAGGCATCTAAAACAATAGTAAAAAGTTCTATTTATACTAAACTAGCTACTAGGGTTTACAGGAGTAAGTAATTGATGCATAAATCCACTTTCGGGGCCCACTTGGTGTATGTTTGGGCTGAGCTTGATTTATCCACGAGCTGAGGCTTATCTTGGAGTTGAACGCCAGGTTGTAACGTGTTTTGGGCGTTCAACTCTAGTTCGTGACGTGTTTCTGGCATTTGACTCCAGAATGCAGCATGGAACTGGCGTTGAGCGCCAATTTACGTCATCTAATTACAAATAAAGTATGGACTATTATATATTTCTGAAAAGTTATGGATGTCTACTTTCCAACGCCGTTGAAAGCGTGCCATTTGGAGTTCTTTAGCTCCAGAAAATCCATTTCGAGTGTAGGGAGGTCAGATTCCAACAGCATCAGCAGTCCTTTGTCAGCCTCCTTATCAGAGTTTTGCTCAGGTCCCTCAATTTCAGCCAGAAATTACCTGAAATCACAGAAAAACACACAAACTCATAGTAAAGTCCAGAAATGTGAATTTAACATAAAAAATAATGAAAACATCCCTAAAAGTAGCTTGAACTTACTAAAAACTACCTAAAAACAATGCCAAAAAGCGTATAAATTATCCGCTCATCACAACACCAAACTTAAATTGTTGCTTGTCCCCAAGCAACTGAAAATCAATTAGGATAAAAGAAGAGAATATACTATAAATTCCAAAATATCAATGAATATTAATTCTAATTAGATGAGTGGGACTTGTAGCTTTTTGCTTCTGAACAGTTTTGGCATCTCACTTTTTCCTTTGAAGTTTAGAATGATTGGCTTCTCTAGGAACTTAGAAATTTCGGATAGTGTTATTGATTCTCCTAGTTAAGTATGTTGATTCTTGAACACAGCTACTTTTATGAGTCTTGGCCGTGTCCCTAAGCATTTTGTTTTCCAGTATTACCACCGGATACATAAATGCCACAGACACATTACTGGGTGAACCTTTTCAGATTGTGACTTAGCTTTGCTAGAGTCCCCAGTTAGAGGTGTCCAGAGCTCTTAAGCACACTCTTTTTGCTTTGGATCACGACTTTAACCACTCAGTCTCAAGCTTTTCACTTGGACCTGCATGCCACAAGCACATGGTTAGAGACAGCTTTGATTTAGCCGCTTAGGCCTGGATTTTATTTCCTTGGGCCCTCCTATCCATTGATGCTCAAAGCCTTGGATCCTTTTTACCCTTGCCTTTTGGTTTTAAGGGCTATTGGCTTTTTCTGCTTGCTTTTTCTTTTTTTCTTTCTATTTGTTTTTCGCCATTTTTTTCGCAAGCTTTTGCTTTTTCACTGCTTTTTCTTGCTTCAAGAATCAATTTTATGATTTTTCATATTATCAATAACATTTTTCTTTGTTCATCATTCTTTCAAGAGCCAGCAAATTTAACATTCATAAACTTTACTATAAAAAATATGCACTGTTCAAGCATTCATTCAGAAAACAAAAAGTATTGTCACCACATCAATATAATTAAACTAAAGTCAAGGATAATTTTGAAATTTATGTACTTCTTGTTCTTTTGAATTTAAAAACGTTTTTTTCATTTAAGAAAGGTGAAGGATTCATGGAATTATTCATAGACTTAAGACATAGTTACTAATCACTAATGATCATGAAGTAGAGACACAAATATAGATGACATAATAAACATAAAAACCGAAAAACAGAAAAAAATAAGAACAAGGAATGAGTCCACCTTAGTGGCGTCTTCTTCTTGAAGGACCAATGATATCCTTAAGCTCTTCTATGTACCTTCCTTGCCTTTGTTGCTCCTCCCTCATTGCTCTTTGATCTTCTCTTATTTCATGGAGAATGATGGAGTGCTCTTGATGTTCCACCCTTAATTGTTCCACATTGTAACTCAAATCTTCTAAGGAAGTGTTGAGTTGTTCTCAATAGTTGTTTGGAGGAAAGTGCATCCCTTGAGGCATCTCCGGAATTTCTTGGTGATGAGCTTCCTCATGCGTCTCTTGGGTTCCATGAGTGGGCTCTCTTGCTTGCTCCATCCTTTTCTTAGTGATGGGCTTGTCCTCCTCAATGAGGATGTCTCCTTCTATGATAACTCCAGCTGAGTAACATAGATGGCAAATAAGATGAGGAAAAGCTAGCCTTGCCAAAGTAGAGGACTTATCGGCTATTTTGTAGAATTCATGGGAGATGACTTCATGAACTTCTACTTCCTCTCCAATCATGATGCTATGAATCATGATGGCCCGATCCAAAGTAACTTCAGATCGGTTGCTAGTGGGGATGATGGAGCATTGAATGAACTCCAACCATCCTCTAGCTACAGGCTTGAGGTCCAGTCTTCTTAGTTGAACCGGCTTGCCTTTGGAGTCTCTTTTCCATTGAGCTCCTTCCACACATATGTCCATAAGGACTTGGTCCAACCTTTGATTAAAGTTGACCCTTCTAGTGTAGGGGCGTGCATTTCCTTGTATCATGGGTAAGTTGAATTCCAACCTCACATTTTCCGGACTAAAATCTAAGTATTTCCCCCGAACCATTGTAAGATAATTCTTTGGACTCGGGTTCACACTTTGATCATGGTTCCTAGTGATCCATGCATTGGCATAGAACTCTTGAACCATTAAGATTTTGACTTGTTGAATGGGGTTGGTTAGAACTTCCCAACCTCTTCTTTGGATTTCATGTCGGATCTCTGGATACTCATTTTTCTTGAGCTTGAAAGGGACCTCAGGGATCACCTTCTTCTTGGCCACAACATCATAGAAGTGGTCTTGATGGGCTTTGGAGATGAATCTTTCCATCTCCTATGACTCGGAGGTGGAAGCTTTTGTCTTCCCTTTTCCTTTTCTAGAGGATTCTCCGGCCTTGGGTGCCATCAATGGTTATGGAAAAACAAAAAGCTTATGCTTTTACCACACCAAACTTAAAATATTGCTCTCCCTCGAGCAAAAGAAGAAAGAAGAGAAGAAGAAGAAGAAGAAAATATGGAGGAGAAGGGGAGGTGTAGGTTTCGGCCAAGGTATAGAAGAGGGGGTTCTGTTGTGTGAAAATGAAGTAGAATGGAGGGGTATATATTGGGTGGAAAAGATTTTTGAATTTTGAAGGTAGGTGGGGTTTATGGGGAAGAGTGGATGGATGTGAGTGGTGAAGGGGGTAATTGGGAAGAGAGATTGAGGTGATTGATGAAGGGTTTTTGGGAAAGTGTGTTATAGGATTACTTAGGAGGGAAGGTGGGAATATGTTAGGTGGGGATCCTGTGGGGTCCACAGATCCTGAGATGATCCTGTGGGTCCACAGATCCTGAGGTGTCAAGGATTTACATCCCTGCACCAATTAGGCATGTAAAATGCCTTAGCATACCATTCTGGCGTTTAAACGCCGAAGTGGTGCACGTTCTGGGCGTTCAACGCCCATGTGCAGCATGTTTCTGGCATTGAACGCCAGTTCCATGCTTGTTACTGGCGTTCAGCGCCAGCTTTCCTCAGGGCATATTCCTGGCGTTCAAACGCCAGGATGTTGCTTATTTCTAGCGTTCAGCGCCAGATCCATGCTCTGTTCTGGCGTTGAACGCCAGCCAGATGTACCTTACTGGCGTTTAAACACCAGTAAGTCCTTCCTCCAGGGTGTGATTTTTCTTTTGCTATTTTTGATTCTGTTTTTAATTTTAATAATTTTTTCGTGAGCCTCCCAACAAGCGCTTCTTTAATGTCAATAGCTTGACAGTGGGCTCTCATGGAGCCACAAAGGTGGTCAGGTCAATGTTGTGGACTCCCAACACCAAACTTAGAGTTTGGATATGGGGGTTCAACACCAAACTTAGAGTTTGGTTGTGGCCTCCCAACAATCAAACTTAGAGTTTGATTGTGGGGGCTCTGTTTGACTCTGTATTGAGAGAAGCTCTGCATGCTTACTCTCCTTTATTACAGAAGGATAGCTGTGTGCTTTAAGCACAAGGTAGTCCCCATTCAATTGAAGGACTAATTCTCCTCTGTTAACATCTATCACAGCTTCTGCTGTGGCTAGGAAGGGTCTTCCAAGGATGATACATTCATCTTCTTCCTTTCTAGTGTCTAAGATTATGAAATCAGCAGGGATGTAAAGGCCTTCAACCTTTACCAACACGTCCTCTACTAATCCATAAGCTTGTCTTACTGACTTGTCTGCCAATTGTAATGAGAATAAGGCAGGCTGTACCTCAATGATCCCCAGTTTCTCTATTACAGAGAGTGGCATAAGATTTATGCCTGACCCTAGGACACACAGAGCCTTGTTAAAGGTCATGGTGCCTATGGTACAGGGTATTAAGAATTTACCAGGATCTTGTCTCTTTTGAGGTAAAGTTTTCTGAACCCATGTATCTAGTTCACTAATGAGCAAGGGAGGTTCACCTTCCCAAGTCTTATTACCAAACAACTTGCCATTCAGCTTCATGATGGCTCCTAGATATTGAGCAACTTGCTCTCCAGTCACATTTTCATCCTCTTCCGAGGAAGAATAGTCTTCAGAGCTCATGAATGGCAGAAGGAGATTTAGTGGAATCTCTATGGTCTCTATATGAGCCTCAGATTCCTTTAGGTCCTCAATAGGGAACTCCTTCTTGCTTGAGAGACGTCCCAGGAGGTCTTCCTCACTAGGATTTTCGACCTTCTCCTCCCTTGTGCATTCGGCCATATTGATTACATAAATGGCCTTCTACTCTCCTTTTGGATTCTCTTCTGTATTGCTTGGGAGAATACTGGGAGGAGTTTCANNTAGGAGGAGTTTCAGTGACTTTCTTACTCGGCTGGCCCACTTGTGCCTCCAAATTTCTGATGGAGGACCTTGTTTCACTCATGAAACTTAAAGTGGCCTTAGACAGATCAGAGACTAAATTTGCTAAATTAGATGGGCTCTACTCAGAATTCTCTGTCTGTTGCTGAGAAGATGATGGAAAAGGCTTGTTATTGTTTAGCCTGTTTCTTCCACCATTATTAAAGCCTTGTTGAGGTTTTTGTTGATCCTTCCATGAGAAATTTGGATGATTTCTCCATGATGAATTATAGGTGTTTCCATAAGGTTCACCCATGTAATTTACCTCTGCTATTACAGGGTTCTCAGGATCATAAGCTTCTTCAGAAGCTGCTTCTTTAGTACTGTTGGATGCATTTTGTCATCCATTCAGACTTTGAGAAATCATGTTGACTTTCTGAGTCAACACTTTGTTCTGAGCCAATATGGCATTCAGAGTATCAATTTCAAGAACTCCCTTCCTCTGAGGCATCCCACTATTCACGGAATTCCTCTCAGAAGTGTACATGAATTGTTTATTTGCAACTATGTCAATAAGTTGTTGAGCTTCTGTAGGCGTTTTCTTTAGGTGAATGGATCCACCTACAAAATGGTCCAGTGACATCTTAGAGAACTCAGATAGACCATAATAGAATATATCTAATATGGTCCATTCTGAAAACATGTCAGAAGGACACTTTTTGGTCATCTGCTTGTATCTTTCCCAAGCTTCATAGAGGGATTCACCATCTTTTTGCTTGAAGGTATGTACATCCACTCTAAGCTTGCTCAGCTTTTGAGGAGGAAAGAATTTATCCAAGAAAACTGTGACCAACTTATCCCAGGAGTCCAGGCTATCTTTAGGTTGTGAGTCTAACCATGTTCTAGCTCTGTCTCTTACAACAAAAGGGAAAAGCATGAGCCTGTATACTTCAGGATCTACTCCATTCTTCTTTACAGTCTCACAAACCTGCAAGAACTCAGTTAGAAATTGGTAAGGATCTTCATATGGAAGTCCATGAAACTTGCAGTTCTGTTGCATTAGAGCAACTAATTGAGGTTTCAGCTCAAAATTGTTTGCTCCAATGGCCGGAATGGAGATGCTTCTTCCATTAAATTTGGACGTTGGTTTAGTAAAACCACCTAGCATTCTCCTTGCATTATTGTTGTTGGGTTCGGCTGCCATCTTCTTCTCTTGTTTGAAAATTTTAGAAAGGTTGTCTCTGGATTGTTGTAATTTAGCTTCTCTTAGTTTTCTCTTCAGAGTCCTTTCAGGTTCAGGATCAATTAAAATTTAAAATAATTAGTTAATTTAAAAAGAATTTTGAAAAAGGGATGAGATATTTTCGAAAATTAGAGAGGAAAAAGTAGTTAGGTGGTTTTGGAAAAGATAAGAAACAAACAAAAAGTCAAATAGTTAGTTGAAAAAGATTTGAAAATCAAATTTGAAAAGATAAGAAGATAAGAAGTTAGAAAAATATATTTTAAAATCAAATTTTTTGAAAAAGATAAAATTTTGAAAAAGATATGATATAAAAGATAAGATAAGATAGATTTAATTTTTAAAATTAATTACTTAACTAACAAGAAATTAAAAGATAAGATTCTAGTTTTAAAATTAAAATTAATTACTTGACTAACAAGAAACTAAAAGATATGATTCTAGAATTTAAAGATTGAACCTTTCTTAAGAAGAAAGTAACAAACTTCAAATTTTTTAATCAATCACATTAATTGTTAGCATAATTTTCAAAAATAAAGATAAAATTAAGAAAAATATTTTTGAAAAATATTTTTAAATTTTCGATAATCATAAGATAAAAATGAAAAAGAATTGATTTTTGAAAAAGTTTTGAAAAGATAGGATTTTTAAAATTTGAAAATTTGACTTGACTTGTAAGAAACAACTAATTTTAAAAATTTTTTACTAAATCAACTCAAATTTTTGAAAATTATGAGAAAATTAAGGAAAAGGTATTTTTTATTTTTGAATTTTTAATTATGAGAGAGAAAAACACAAATATGACCTAAAACATAAAAATTTTGGATCAAAACACAAGATGCATGCAAGAACACTATAAATGTCAAGATGAACACCAAGAACACTTTGAAGATCATGATGAACATCAAGAACATATTTTTGAAAAATTTTTGATGCAAAGAAAACATGCAAGACACCAAACTTAGAATTCTTTAATGCTTGGACTCTAACAAACAAAAAATGCATATGAAAAACAACAAAAGATACAAAACAAGAAAACATCAAGATCAAACAAGAAGACTTACCAAGAACAACTTGAAGATCATGAAGAACACCATGAATGCATAAATTTTCGAAAAATGTAAGAAATTTTTTTTAAAGCATGCAATTGACACCAAACTTAAAAATTGACTCAAGACTCAAACAAGAAACACAAAATATTTTTGAGTTTTTTGATTTTCTAAATTTTTTGTATTTTCTTTTATTTTTTTCGAAAAACATATGGAAAAAGAAAATAAGAAATTCAAAATTTTTAATAAGAATTCCAGGAATCTTTCAATATTTGTCTAAAGCCCCAATCCAAGGGTTGGGCACGGCTTAAAAGCCAGCCAGCTTTAGAAGATATAAATCAGGCATGCAACAGCTGATATTTCATCCAACTCCATATACATACCTGACCTGTTGACAAGTGGAGGCCTCAATCCAAGGGGGTTTGGATATGGCTTTACAGCCAACCGGGCATCAACATGTTACTTGTCAAACTCTAGAATTCATTCTTAAAAATTTAGAATAATTTTAGAAAACAGATGAGAAATTTTTGAAAGAATTTTGAAAAAAAAATTTTGAAATTAAAACAAAAAAAAATTACCTAATCTAAGCAACAAGATGAACCGTCAGTTGTCCATACTCGAACAATCCCCGGCAACGGCGCCAAAAACTTGGTGCACAAATTTGTGATCATCAACAATGGCTCTAATAGTTTGGTAGCTCTCACACGTGAATTACACTTAGTCACAACTCCGCACAACTAACCAGCAAGTGCACTGGGTCGTCCACGTAATACCTTACGTGAGTAAGGGTCGATCCCACGGAGATTGTTGGTATGAAGCAATATATGGTCATCTTGTAGATCTCAGTCAGGCTGATTCAAATGTGATTGGATTAGATAATTAAAAGATAAATAAAATAGGATAGAAATACTTATGTAAATTAATGGTGGGAATTTTAGATAAGCGTATGGAGATGCTTGTTCCTGTTGAATCTCTGTTTTCCTACTGCTTTCATCCAATCCTTCTTACTCCTTTCCATGGCAAGCTGTATGTAGGGCATCACCGTTGTCAATGGCTACATCCCACCCTCTCAGTGAAAATGGTTCAAATGCTCTGTCACAGCACGGCTAATCATCTGTCGGTTATCAATCAGGTTGGAATAGAATCCCGTGATTCTTTTACGTCTGTCACTAACGCCCAGCCTTCAGGAGTTTGAAGCTC
>NC_029778.3:67325742-67358043 GCF_000817695.3 Arachis duranensis
TTCTAGCTTATACCACGAAGATTCTGATTAAGGAATCCAAGAGATATGCGCCCGGTCTAAAGTAGAACGGAAGTGGTTGTCAGTCACGCACGTTCATAGGTGAGAATGATGATGAGTGTCACGTATCATCACATTCATCAAGTTGAAGTGCAACGAATATCTTAAAACAGGAATAAATCAAATTGGATAGAAAATAATAGTAATTGCATTGAAACTTGAGGTACAGCAGAGCTCCACACCCTTAATCTATGGTGTGTAGAAACTCCACCGTTGAAAATACATAAGTGAAAGGTCCAGGTATGGCCAAATGGCCAGCCCCCATGATCTGAGAACTGAACGTCCCAAGATGTGGTCAAAAGACGGAATGATCAAAGACATCTAAAACAATAGTAAAAAGTTCTATTTATACTAAACTAGCTACTAGGGTTTACAGGAGTAAGTAATTGATGCATAAATCCACTTCCGGGGCCCACTTGGTGTATGTTTGGGCTGAGCCTGATTTATCCACGAGCTGAGGCTTATCTTAGAGTTGAACGCCAGGTTGTAACGTGTTTTGGGCGTTCAACTCTGGTTCGTGACGTGTTTCTGGCGTTTGACTCCAGAATGCAGCATGGAACTGGCGTTGAGCGCTAGTTTACGTCATCTAATTACAAATAAAGTATGGACTATTATATATTTCTGGAAAGATCTGTATGTCTACTTTTCAACGTCGTTGAGAGCGCGCCATTTGGAGTTCTGTAGCTTCAGAAAATCCATTTCGAGTGCAGGGAGGTCAGATTCCAACAGCATCAGCAGTCCTTTGTCAGCCTCCTTATCAGAGTTTTGCTCAGGTCCCTCAATTTCAGCCAGAAATTACCTGAAATCACAGAAAAACACACAAACTCATATTAAAGTCCAAAAATGTGAATTTAGCATAAAAACTAATGAAAACATCCCTAAAAGTAACTAGATCATACTAAAAACTACCTAAAAACAATGCCAAAAAGCGTATAAATTATCCGCTCATCAATAACTAATTTAAATAAGATTTGATCTTATTAGGTTAGATCAGATTTAATTTAAATTTATAATCCCTAAAAATATTACTAAGAAAATCAAAAGTAAATCAAATCTTCCAACAAACTCTAACAGCAAAACAAATTAAAATAAATACTTAAAAAATTTTGAAAATTAATAATAATTTATGCCTCCCACCGAATTTGAAAAGCATTATTGGGCTTCCTACCATCCTGACTTAGCTCCATCCTTATGAGTTATGGCTAATTCAGCACCACTATTTTTGAGATGTACTTTTAGCCTTCTTCATGTCCAAAGACGACATAGTATAATTCTTCTAGTATTCAAATCACTGAATATGACAAGATTACCATTCTGTTCTTAGTTTCTAAAATGACAAAAATGCCCTCCTGAACACGTATTACTGAGCAACCAAGGTTAGAAAGCAAGTCAAGAGCCTACTCGAAGCAAGGTTCATCCAAGAACTCCCCTATATGACTTGGCTGGCTAACATCGTCCTAGTAAAAAAAGCAAATGGCAAATGGCGAATGTGCGTCGACTACACGGACTTGAACAAAGTATATCCAAAGGACGCCTTCCCTCAGCCAAACATTGACGGACTAGTAGATGTTCCCTCGGGACACCAGTACCTCAGCTTTATGGGCGCATACTTCGGTTACAATCAAATACCGTAGCACTGACCTGACGAGGAGAAAATAGCTTTCGTGACCCCCAAGGGCATGTACTGCTATACAGCATGCCATTCGGATTGAAAAATACCGGGGCCACCTACTAATGGCTTGTCACTAAGATTTTTAAATATCTCTCTGGAAACAAGCTGGAAGTCTATATCAACGACATGTTATCCAAAACACAAGCCGACGAGAAACTCATTGACGACATAAAGCTTATACTGGGTACTCTAAGGAAACACCAAATGTGTAACACCCTACCACACAGATGTCTTATGCTTAAGTCATAAAACAGAGGTGGTGAGGTATTACGACATCTAAAAGTAAAATTATATATATAATATAAGTGAAAAAAGGTTTTCTCTAGGAGCCTTTTGAAAGAATGTTAAAACGTTAAACAGAAAAGCGCAACACTCCTGAAAGCGGTAAACGTAAACAAGACGAGATAAGAGCAAGGTGACATAAATATATTTATACATAATGGAAAACTTCCAAGGATATAAATAACAAAGCTCCTAGTGAAGATATAAGAGTATCTATATATACATCACAAACTAAAATCAAGTCCCAAAACACAAAAGTTCTTCGCTTTCAGAAGCTCCCAGTATGCCTCAGCGAGGTGTCTCACGTCCTGCATCTGAAAACCACAAAATATGTATGGAGTGAGATCCAGAGGTTCTTAGAATGGTAACAGTGCCCACATAACTAACATATAAGGTCCCGAGAAAGCCAAAGGCAATCCTAGAACTTTAGACAATAGATTCATACTTAAAACCAAAATTGAAAGCCATAAATAGGGTGAGGCATCTAAGGGTTCTTGATTCTATCTCAATTCTAACTTAATCCCCAAAATCATCGCCTTTCCTCTAACCCTCCGAAACTCCAGTGGAACAACCCTCGTCACTCCTCCTCCAAACAAGGGGCATCTCAGTTACACAGACAAATAATGCATACAAAGAAAACACAGGTAGTTTATAGATACAACAAACATGACATATAGCAGTTAAGCATGAAATAACAAGTAGGCAATCCCAAGAATGCAAACCAAAGCAAGCAGACAAATGCATATGATGTATGTCTGTCCTATGGATGATGAGTCTCATTTGTTGGTTATCAAGCCAACCCGACATGTCCGGCAGTGAACCCTAGACAGTTCCTGTAGCGCGTACACTAAAAGCATATGCACATATAATTATTCATTCATTCATCATGTGGCAGGGTCAATGAAAACTCAAGACTCAACCCATAGCAAGTGGGGCCGAACCACTGCGTCTACCTACAAATACTTGTGAATCAGATAATTGTTTAAATCATATATCAACTCGACCAGGAGAAAGTGGGGGCGAGTCACTGCATTTACCTGGGAGGCTAAAATCAAAATCACAATCACCAACCTGGAGCAAGTGGAACGACCACTGTATCTACTCAGGAAGCTCAAAATCATCTCAACCTGGAGCAAGTGGGGCAAACCACACCCTTGTGTTTACCCAGGTAGCCTCAACTAACCAACCTGGAGCAAGTGGGGTGAACCACAACCCTTGCATCAGGCCCATTACATAAGCAACACTTTCGCCATTATCACCATTCACTTTACCTCTTTCTTCATCAACAAGATATCTCCTTCAACAGTTCTAACCATACTCCACTACCTAAAAGTCCATCCACCAGGCCTTAAACAAGAGTTATAAAGGTTTTGAAAGCTAGAGGAATGGTTTAAAAACCAAAAATTCATATTTTAGAAAGACAAGTGCCCGCACACGCGACACCCTACTCGCGTACGCAGGAGGCAATTCTGGACTATCTTGCATACGCGTCACTGATTTGCATACGCGAGTCCCTCAACCCAAGAGTATTGCACGCATCGCGTGCTATGTGGTTGCATACGCAACCATGAAAAGTCCCTCATCTGCATACGCATCACACTGCCGTGTACGCGGAGTCTCTGGGCAGTGTCGAATGGCCACGTACGTCTACATAGCATCCACATTTCCTATTTTGCGCACCAAACATTGAACACGCACAACTTTTTTGTTTTAAAATATTTTTCTACTATTCTTTGAACGGTGTAAACCTCTCGGACCCAATTTTCAATTTTGATATGTTTGATAAAAATTGAAGATATGGAGACCAAGTTATGCTCTGCTAAAGTTGGTCAAAAATCATAGATTTCATTAAAATGTCAAACCTCAACTTTCAAAACATTTAAATTTCAAACCCCTTTTAAAACTTACCAAACCTGCGTCAACCAGATTCAATCATTCCCCAACACTCCTCATTTACTCCATACATAAATTCATAATTTTAAATCATTTTACTCAATAATTTCATACCAGGTCAACATCATACAAATTCATCAATATATATATATATATATATATATATCATTAAGCACCCAAAATTGTATTATTTCACTAACAACAACCTCAAATCGCCAAGCCTCATAAATACCAACCAATTTTAATCACCAACAACATCAACATTTCAATCCTATCTTACAGTTAACTAGCCTAAGTTTTCATGACACATTATATTTTAATTATGAGAAACCGAAACCATACCTTGGCCGATTCCTCATTAATCTTGGAACACCTCAAGCATTCACCGCACCACAAGCTCCACAACTCTAGCCCCTCACCTATGAAACCCAGCCTCCAAAGTTGAATCTCTAGCTTCCAATTTCTCAATTGACT
Organism: Arachis duranensis; assembly: GCF_000817695.3. Classification (NCBI taxonomy): domain Eukaryota; kingdom Viridiplantae; phylum Streptophyta; class Magnoliopsida; order Fabales; family Fabaceae; genus Arachis; species Arachis duranensis. The sequence goes on from NC_029778.3 coordinate 67,330,121, forward strand.
CCAATCAATATTCAATTTCAATCTAACACCACAATTATCATTGTAATCAATATAGAGTTCACCAATTCAACATTACACAAAGGGTTTGAGGGTGCTTACCTGATCTATAGCTCAAATGAGCTAGACCCGACAATACTGGCAAGTTAATTTGAACCCAAACACCGAAATTACACAAAATTCAAAGTGATTACTCATTGAATTTTGAAATTGGGGAGGAGAAAGTTGAAAAGGAAAATTAGAATTCCTTACCTAATCAAGTACTGGGCATTGTAGAGCTCGATGCCGCAGTCGTGTGGCCTCAAACGGTGTACCAATCGAAACTCGGAGTAGAAAGTTTTATGGAATTGAATCAAATCAATGGTTGGAAGCTTTTGGGAATGTTCTTCCCTCCCTTCGCTGAACCTTCAGCATTTTGCATGAAGAGGGGAGAGAGAATGAGTTAAAGCTCATATAGTTAAATGAGTTGGTTAGGTCCACGGGCCCGATTTGGGACCGGTTAGCTTGGTTCGGTCAGTTCGGCCTAATTTTGGGCCAAATTCTTTAAAATTAGTGTCAAAATTATTATTTTAATTATCTATATCTTATTAAACTATAAAATTATATTTTCTAATTGTCATAATTAATAATTAATTTACTTACTAATTATAAGGGATTTACAAAATGCGCCTCAATCCGACTAAGTGCACCTTCGGGATGGAGGCTGGAAAGTTCCTAGGCTTCATGATTACACAACAAGGAGTTGAAGCAAACCCAGACAAGTGTAAGGCTATCCTCGAGATGAGCAGCCCCACAAACCTTAAAGGCATCCAAAGACTAACGGGATGACTTGCCGTCCTCTCTCGCTTCCTTGGAGCCTTAGCATAAAAAGCCATCCCTTTCTTCAAACTCATGAAAAAGGGGCATAAGCTTCAAATTCGAACCCCAATGCGAAGAGGCATTCCAACACTTCAAAAGAGTACTAGCGGAGCCCTCCATACTCTCAAAACCAAGAATGGGAGAAACATTTTATCTCTACCTAGCCATGACAGACAAAGTGCTAGCTACAGCGCTCATCCGAGAAGACGAGCAAAGGATGTAGATTTCTGTATACTTCATAAATAAAGTCTTCCAAAGTGTTGAAACTCGGTACTCCAAACTCGAGAAACTCACCTTCGCATTACTCACGGCATCCCGAGGACTTTGACGGTACTTCCAGGGCCACCCCATCATAGTTTGGACGGATCAGACGGTTAGGCAAGTGTTACAAAAACCAGACCTCGCAGGACAGATGATCGCCTGGTCAGTTGAGCTATCGTAATATGAGATCAGATTCAAACGCAGGAACGTGATAAAGGCCTAGACTATGGCAGACTTCACAGCTGAAATGACCCCGAGGAGCAAACATGTGGAAATATGGAAGCTTCACATTGACGGCTCGTCAAACACCAACTCGAGAAGAGCAGCAATAATACTGAAAAATGAGAACGGGATCATAATCAAACAATCTGTTTGATACAAGTTTCTAATCTCAAATAACCAGGCCAAATACGAAGCCATTTTAGCCTGATTGGCACTGGATAAAGAGGTTGGTGCAAAAACATGGGAAGTCTACACCCAGATAGTCAACTCCCAAATAAACAGGGACTACCAAATACGGGACCCTTTATTACAACAGTACTTATCCAAAGTTAAGGAGTTAATATTAGAGTTCCACGAGGTGACCATTTGGCATATTCCTAGAGAACAAAAAGAAAGAGCCAACCTCCTTTCCAAACTTGCATGTACCAAGTCGGTCCCAGCAAACATATCATTCATTTAGGAAGTCATCAGAACACCATCATGACTACGACCACGACAAAATTTGTCGTATCAGACCGTCACTCTTGGACCTTTCTAATCCTCATATACCTCACCGATGGAAGCCTATCCGAGGATCTGAAGGAAGCAAAGCATGTAAAGTGAATAGCTCATAAATACACCACAATAGCTGGGCAACTATACAAACGAGGACTATCACAGCCCCTCCTCAAATGTATAGAACCCAGCGACACGGACTACATACTTCGTGAAATTCACAAAGGATGCTATGGCCATCATGTTGGGGGCAAGACGCTAGCTCAAAAGGTCATTAGAGCAGGATACTTCTGGCCCACTATCATCTAAGATTCCCTCCAACTATTTAGAAGTTGCCCAAAATGCCAAGCCCAAGTCAACCTCCACTAAGTGGCCCCTCACCAGCTCAGCGTAATAATAGTAGATCGGCCCTTCGAAACCTGTAGAATCGACCTCGTAGGACCATTTCCCATGGCTCATGGGCAACTCTGATATCTTATAGTCACCATCGACTATTACACAAAATGGATCGAAGCCGAGGCACTGGCCACCTGTAACACACAAAAGTTCAAATTGCATAAAGCGGAATTACGAAATGCGAAGCGTTCACACACGATAAGTAAACACATAAGTACAAAAGGGACAAGACATACTATATGTAAAACCTTGTAGATAGCTCCAGAATATACAAAGTAGTACTTAAATTAAACAAGATATATATATATATATAAGTATGAAATACCAAAAAGAGAACTAGTCACAACCTGCAGAGTTTAGGCCGGCTAGTCAAATTGAGATACAAAAGTGCTTTGGAAGTATAAAACAGCTTATACAACATATCTCTCAAATCAAGCCGCTAATGCCATAAAGTCTAAAATAAAAAGGTAAGAGAAAATACTACAACAAAAGTAAAACAGAAATAAACAAGGAAGGAACCATACTCCGCTTTGTCACCATGTTTGCAATTTCACTGAGGTGAATTACGACCTGCATCTGAAAATCAACAACAACATATGGTATGAGAATCGAAGGTTCTCAATTTGGTAATAGTGCCAAATATATAAGATGTAAGGTTCCAGGATGCCAAAGGCAATCCTAGAACTTCACATCGATACGGATATTCAAGGTTAAAACAAAAGAAATAACTTAAACCATAAACAGTAAACAACATTATCTAAACTTAGGGCATTTCTAACTAAAACTTGTCAAACCGCTATATCCCACAGCCTTCGCCAACCTAACCTCCATGTGATCCCTTCGCCACCGCCTACCGAGCCTCCTCAATCGTAGCAGAAGACACAGATAATGCATACAAGTAAAGCACAAGTAATATACATATACAGCAAGTAATCAAATAGCAAGTTGACATGTGATTCATTTAGGCAACCTGAAGTTAAGCAGAGCAAACAAGCATATAGAAGATGCATATGAAGAATGGCTGTCCTATTGGCTCGTGATATCACCTGTCGGTCCATAAATTCTAACCCGACACATCCTTCCGGATGTAGCCTTTTCTGCCATGCCAGAGATATAGTGCCCTGCACACTCATGCAGCAGTGAATCTGCCACGCCAGAGATATAGTACCCTGCATACTCATGCAGCAAGGAGTCTGCCACACCAGAGATATAGGCCCTGCATACTTCATGCAGTGCAGAAGAAAACAACAACAACTACTCATGCAGTAGAGAAATCTATTATGCCAGGGATATAGGCCTCGCACATTCTCATATAATCCAATAATTTCATTATTCCTTTCTGAGTTCTCAACTCATCATAACCATCCCATCACTGGTTTCCAACTTTTCAAATTCATCATATGCATTCTCATTTCTCAGTAATCTCTTCAACCATAAACTTCACAACTCAACATTCGCCAATTAAATTAAGAAATTACACAAACATTCCAAACCTATGTCACCGGCTCTAAACTCATAACTAAAAATACCATTTTTTCTCTTTATTCTTTTCTCCCTTGATTCAAGATCCTAAAACTGGAAAAAAAGGTTTTAAACAAGTGTTACGGAAGTTTTCAAGCTTGTTGGAAAGGTAAAATGGATAGAAACAAGATTTTTTATTGAAAAACAAGGAAGTGTGCGTACGCATGCCCAGAAGAGTTTTGCCAGCTTGTGCGTACACATGATGTTGCGCATACGCACAACTTGCAAATTTCACAAAGTGTGCGCGCGCACCCGAGTGTGCGAACACACGTTTTGCTCAAAATCACAGACTGTGCATACACACAATTCAAAACAAAGCCCCTATTCAGAGAACGCGCACAGTAGTATGCATGCGCACACAAACCAGAAATCACATATTCTACAACATCACATAATTTAGATTTTTGACACCAACTTCCAATGATCATATCTTTTCCTACAAAATTTCGATTTCTACAAAATCTATATCATTTTAAAGATCTTTGAATTTTCTTTAATTTGATACAAAAATCATTCAATTTCAAAAATTGTAACTCAAGATATGATCCACCAAAGTTGGCCTAAAATCCATGTTTACCAAAAGCCTTAAAAACTCAAATTCACCAAATTTCTCAATTCAAAACCAATTACTGTACATCCAAACCAGCCCTAATGTGTCTAAATTATATCCATATATCTTCCAATTTATTCCACAACCTAAAATTCACAATTTTACCATTTCCACACCTAATTATCATTCATAATCAAATATAAACAATCAACATCATAGTTCATCAAAATCATCACAAACATCATCAACATCCATAATTCCCAAAGGTTACATCACCCACAATAATCAATAACCACCAACAATTAACATCAATCCATCATCATACCAGAGTCTACCACAGTCCTATTTCAACATATATAATTTCTTCAATCTCCATCAACATGCATATACCACAATATTATTTCAAGTAACCATACATCCAATTCAATCCTATCCTATGGTCCACTAGCCTATGTTTTCAGAAACTTTACATATTACATAAAAAAAACCGAAACCATACCTTGGCCAATTCCCAATATGCACCAAACACTAAAACGAAGCCACCAAACTCGATCCAAAGCCTCAAACCATCTCCAACAAACACCAAAACTCAATCTAACATTACATAACATACGAACATCAAACCTAGGGTTCACAAAAGTAGCTAAACTCAAGGGTTTAGAGAAACCTTACCTTACCTAACGAAATTAGGCATAGAACCTAACAATTACCCGCTACTAGAGATCATCTAAACAAACAAATCACAAAACTTGCTCAAAAACCAAACCAAAAAATGCAGAAAAGCTAGGGTAGGAAAATGGAGTTTGAGTTTCAAAATCTTACCAAAAAAACTTAGTTAGAAAGAAAGAGCTCGATAAGAGGTTCGCGTGGCCATAAACGGCTGATCAATCGAAGCTCCATAGCTCAAGTTATGGCTCCCGGAAGGTGACAATAAATAGTGACATCCCTTTCCTTCTCCATTCTCTCTCAATCTGTGCATCTTTCTCTCTCTTTGTGACAAAAATGAGCTGAAAGCTCATTAGTTAGGGTATTTATTTGTTGGACTTGGGCCCAACTTGGGCCCGATCTAACTCGCTAAGTGTTTTTGGTTCGTTTAGCCCACTTTAGGTCATAACCTTTAAAATTAGTGTCCGTTTTTCAATTCTAAATTATTTTTGTCCTTTCAAAACAATAAATCAATTTTCAAAATCTTATTTTTCAAAATACGCAGTACCAGACAGACTAGAGCCGGTATTACCAGCTTAAGCACCAGTACGCAGTTTTTACAAAAATATTCCGTATAGATACATTTTTCCACTCAGAAATATCCATTGAATTCAAATTTTACATTTATCCAAGCGTTCACTCCAGTTTTTACACCACCAACATTGTCATCCAATGTCGGAAGTCCTTCTAGAGGCAAGTCATAACACGCTTTGGAATTTCCAAGATCGTAATCTCAGATAAAGAGACACAATTCATGGACAAAAGATTTAAGGAGTTCTTGGAAGGACTAGGCATCTCTCAGCGGTTCATCTTGGTAGAACACTATCAAACCAACGGCCAAGTAGAATCGGCCAACAAGATCATCGTGAAAGGTATCAAGAAACGACTAAACGAGGCCAAAGGCCTATGGCCAACAAACTTGGATCCGTCCTCTGGTCATACTGAACGTCCCTTCAAACCTCAACAGGAGAAACCCCCTTTCGGTTAATGTACAGGAAGGAAAGCTCACACCCAATTGGGTGAGGCCATACCGAGTAAAGACCATAATCGGAAAAAGGGCTTATAAGCTCGAACGGAAAAATGGGACCGAGTTACTGAGATCATGGAACGACGCGAACATACGACAATACTAAACATAAGTCGAGCTGGTACCTTTAGCAAATTAAGGTCATTCTCCGATTTTTTTCTCTTTTCTTTTTCATTATCTTTTTACTCTTTCCTACCCCTAACGGGAGGTTTTAACGAGGCTTAACCATTAATAAACTCATTTATGCATTTTCCTTGGTGATTGCTTCGGTTCTTCCTGACATTCAGCACCAATCTTGGCGTTGAACGCCCAAAGGGGGGCAAAGCGTTATGATCCTTGTTCTCTGGCTGGCGTTGAATGCCAGTTTTGGGCGTTCAGCGTTGGGAGTTGCTCCTTCTTGCGCGCTAAACGCTAGGCTTGGCATTTAGCGCCTGATTTGGTAGTGATTTTAGAAGAGAAGTATAAACTATCATATATCGTTGGAATGCTTTGAAAGTTAGCTTTCTAATGCCATCAAGACCGCATCAATTGGATCTTTGAAACTCAAGTTATGCTCGTTGGAATGCCAGAAGGTTAGGGTTGACAATATCTGCTATCCTTTCTTTGTCTCTGCTCAAGACTCTGTCAAATTCGCCTGAAATTTACCTAAAATAATAAGAATACCACAAAAACTCAAAGTAGCATCCAAAGATGAATTTTGCACTAAAATATACCAAAACTTAATAAAATCTAACTAAAAACAATGTAAAAACAGCAACAAAAAGGGTATAAGATGCCTACGCATCACTACCCCTAGTTTTCACAACTTGTGTATGCATCCACTTGTGCGTACGCACGCACGTTGTCACCCCCTCTGTCGGGAGCGCTCGCACCTGCTTGTGCGTTCTCACCCTAACCTTTTTCACCCCTATGCATATGCACATATGTGTGTGTACGCACACACCACCTTTTTTTGTTTTAAAAAAAATTTGCTTTCTGTGCGCACGCACCACCCTGTGCGTGTGCACACTCGTTATCACCCTTCCTGCCGAGAGTGCCCGCACACCCTTTTGCGCCCGCATCCCCTGTATTTTCTCCTTTTGTGCGTACGCACGGGCCTATGAGCGTACGCGTAGGAGTTGAACTGGGCAACAATTAGAAAGAAACCCAGTCGCGCCAACCCCCTGCCACATCCCCTTTCTTCTTCATCTAATGCCACAATTTCAATATCCAATATTTCCTAAATTCAATTCACACTTGTTATAATTGCCTAATGATGACTTGCATCATTTACCATTTTTTCTTATCTAAAAAGGATCATAAAAGAGCATAATCTCATTTGATCATTACAAATCATGAACTAATTGATAAATATTATGGTACATTGTTTTGAAATGGGTTTGTGCTGAATTTCAGGTAAAAAGAGCAACAAAAAAGAAAAAAAACAACAAAATAAAACTGAGCGTGTAAAACTGACGTGCCACTTAGAACAAACGCCATGAAAGTATGTGGACGTGACACGCCAATAATGATTTTCAGAAAGAAATGTTTGGATTTTAACAAGGGCGTGGCACATTAGTATTAATATCTTATGCATGCATTACCATGAATTGATGATTAAAGCATGCATGCATGAAACATTTATTACCAATGCCAATTGGCAAATCATGCATTACTAAGCAATAATGAAAGCATGCATGCATGAAACATTTAATTATTAATGCCAATGAATGAACGCTAACGTTAAATGAATGAATGAACCAAGGCGTTAAATGAATGAACGTTAATGTTAAGTAATTGGCATTATTAATTAAAGCCAATGAAAGCATGCATGAACCCTTTATTAGTAATGCCCAATTGGAAAATGAACAAATCAAGCTTACGTTAATGCATTAGCATTAATAAGTAATATAATGAAAGCATGCAATACATCAAGCGTTCATTAAAGAGAGCGCTACGTTGAAAGCACGAGAACGTTAATTAAAAGGGAAGCTTGGCATAAAAATAAAGCAAGAGAGCGCCACGTTCACTTTCTTAATGTTTTCGTGAATCTCAAGCTGGGATGCAAAGTTTTGGCCTTCAGCACTCAAAAGCAATGAGGAAGGGCGCTCACTCAAAGAGCGTAGCGTTCAAAAAGCGAGCGCCAACCAAGAAAGGCACGCAGCACATTGGCACACCAAAGGGAATGAACGTAGCGTTTATTTTGGTCACGGAGCGCTCCACTGGAAGGAGAACCAAGCCAACCCTGACCCACTTATTCAAGGCCAAATCTAAATCAACCCATTTCATTGAAGCCTCAAAAAAAGCAAAGTCCATTGACATGACTCAAAGGCACAATAAACAGATAGATTAGAAATTTCATTTGAATTGTAATTTATTTTTAATTTTGATTTCATTTTCATTTTGTAAAGCCTATATAAAGGTATCAATTTCATTTCATAGGGAGGGAAGGTTAGGCTCTAATAGAGAGCACTAGGAGTAAGAGTAGAATAGAGAGCTCTCTTTTAATTTTCCTTTTTGAATTTGAGAATTGGAAATCAGATATGGGTTTTCTATTCTTTTTTGTTTCATTTTTTTTCCTCTGCAATTTCTTTTCTGTTTTGATCGAGAGAGCAATTGATCTCTTGGCTTTCTTTCTGTTTTTGCTATTTCATTGAAATTGTTAATTTCTCTTTAGGATTTTAGAATTGATCTAAGTCTTTGATGAGCGGATAATTTATACGTTTTTTTGGCATTGTTTTTGCATAGTTTTTAGTATGATTTAGTTAGTTTTTAGTATATTTTTATTAGTTTTTAAGAAAAATTCACATTTCTGGACTTTACTATGAGTTTGTGTGTTTTTCTGTGATTTCAGGTAATTTCTTGCTAAAATTGAGGGACCTGAGCAAAAATCTGATTTAGAGGCTGACAAAGGACTGCTAATGCTGTTGGATTCTGACCTCCTTGCACTCGAAATGGAATTTTTCGAGCTACAGAAGTTCAAATAGCGCGCTCTCAATTGCGTTGGAAAGTAGACATCCAGGGCTTTCCAGAAATATATAATAGTTTTCATACTTTTCCCGGGTCTAGATGACACAAACTGGCATTTAACGCCGGCTTTCTGCCCTATTCTGGCGTTAAATGCCAGAAACAAGCTGCAAAGCAGAGTTAAACGCCAAAAACAAGTTACAAACTGGCGTTTAACTCCAAGGAAGACCTCTACACGTGAAAGCTTCAATGCTCAGCCCAAGCACACACCAAGTGTGCCCGGAAGTGGATTTCTGCATCATTTACTTGTTTCTGTAACCCTAGTAACTAGTTTAGTATAAATAGAACTTTTTACTATTGTATCGGAGATCTTGGTATCTATCTTTTGATCATCTTTTGATCTCTTGATCATGTTTTGGGGGCTGGCCATTCGGCCATGCCTGGACCTTCATCACTTATGTATTTTCAACAGTAGAGTTTCTACACACCATAGATTAAGGGTGTGGAGCTCTGCTGTTCCTCGAGTATTAATGTAATTACTACTATTTTCTATTCAATTCATGCTTATTCTTATTCTAAGATATTCATTCACACTTTAACCTGATGAATGTGATAATCCATGACACTCATCATCATTCTCACTTATGAACGCGTGCCTGACAAACACTTCTGTTCTACCTGCAAAAGCTAGAGTGTGTATCTCTTGGATTCCTGGTCCATGCGTTTGACTACCTCTCCTGACAACAGAGTCTTCAACATGAGATTAGAGTCTTCGTGGTATAAGCTAGAACCCATTGACAGCATTCTTGAGATCTGGAAAGTCTAAACCTTGTCTGTGGTATTCCGAGTAGGATCTGGGATGGGATGACTGTGACGAGCTTCAAACTCGCGACTGTAGGGCGTGGTGACAGACGCAAAAGGATAGTAAATCCTATTCCTACACGATCTGGAACCAACAGATGATTAGCCATGCGGGAAACCGTAGAGGACCATTTTCACTGAGAGGACGGGAAGTAGCCATTGACAACGGTGACGCCCAACATACATCTTGTCATAGAAAGGAGTATGAAGGATTGGATGAAGGCAGTAGGAAAGCAGAGATTCAAGAGGGATAAAGCATCTCCACACACTAATCTAAAATTCCCACCAATGATTTACATAAGTATCTCTATCTTTATTTTATGTTTTATTTATCTTTTAATTATTAAAACTCCATAACCATTTGAATCCGCCTAACTGAGATTTACAAGGAGACCATAGCTTTCTTCAAGCCGACAATCTCCGTGGGATCAACCCTTACTCACGTAAGGTTTATTACTTGGACGACCTAGTGCACTTGCTGGTTAGTTGTGCGAAGTTGTGAAAAAGAGTGATATTACAATTGTGCGTACCAAGTTGTTGGCGCCATTGAGATCACAATTTCGTGCACCAAGTTTTTGGCACTGTTGCCGGGGATTATTCGAGTTTGGACAACTGACGGTTCATCTTGTTTCTCAGATTAGGTAATTTTCTTTTTGTTTCAACCTTTATTTTATTTTCAAAAAAGTTTTCAAAAATATTTCAAAATTTTTTCTTCTTTTTCGTTTTTCTAAAAAAATAATTTTCGAAAAAACAAAAAAAATTTTAATAAAATCATAAAAACAAAAAATATTTTGTGTTTCTTGTTTAAGTCTATAGTCAATTTTTTAAGTTTGGTGTCAATTGCATATTTCTATTTTTCTCAAAAATTTTCGAAAACTCATGCATGGTGTTCTTCATGATCTTCAAGTTGTTCTTAATAAGATTTTTTGTTTGATCTTCATATTTTCTTGTTTTGTGTCTTTTGTTATTTTTCATATGCATTTTTTAATTCATAGTGTCTAAACATGAAAAATCTCTAAGTTTGGTGTCTTGCATGTTTTTCTTTTCTTGAAAATTTTTCAAAAATAAGTTTTTGATGTTCATCATGATCTTCAAAGTGTTCTTGGTGTTCATCTTGACATTCATAGTGTTCTTACATGCATCATTTGTTTTAATCCAAAACTTTTATGTTTTGAGTCATTTAGTTGTTTTTCTCTTTCCTCATTAAATTCAAAAAGATCAAAAAAATATCTTTTCCTTATTTCACTCATAATTTTCGAAATCTTTGGGTTGACTTAGTCAAAATTTTTTTTAAATAAGTTATTTTTTGTTAGTCAAGTCAAAATTTCAATTTTAAAAATCTTATCTTTTCAAAATCTTTTTCAAAATCAAATCTTTTATTTTTCCTTAACTATTTTCGAAAATTCTTTAAAATTAATTTTTAAAAATCTTTTTCTTAACTTTTTCTTTTATTTTCAAAAAAACTGTACTAACAATTAATGTTTTGATTCAAAAATTTCAAGTTTGTTACTTTCTTGTTAAGAAAGATTCAAACTTTAAATTTTAGAATCATATCTTTTGATTTCTTGTGAGTCAAGTCATTAATTCTGATTTTAAAAATCAAATCTTTTTCAAAACAAATCTCAATCATATCTTTTCAAGCATATCTTTTTCAAATCATATCTTTTTCAAAATCAATTTCAAAATCTTTTCTAACTTCTTATCTTTTCAAAATTAATTTTCAAATCTTTTTCAACTAACTAATTGATTTTTTTGTTGGTTTTACTATTTCTTATCTTTTTCAAACCACCTAACTACTTTTCTCTCTCTAATTTTCGAAAATTCCTCACCCTTTTTCAAAATTCTTTTTAATTAACTAATTGTTTCACATTTTAATTTTTATTTTATTCCTTTCCTTAATATTCGAATACTAACTTTTTTTTAAAAAAACAAAAACAAAAATATTTTTCTTCTCTTTTAGTTAATATTAGAATTCGCTCTCTCTCATCTCTTTCTATTTATTTATTTATTTACTAACACTTCTCTTCATCTTAAAATTCGAACCCCTCTTCTCCTCTGTGTTCAAATTTTTCTCTTCTCCTTCTTCTATTCTTTTTTTTTCTACTCACATAAAGGAATCTCTATACTGTGACATAGAGGATTCTTCTTCTTTTCTGTTCTCTTCTTTTTCATATGAGCAGGAACCAGGACAAGGACATTCTTGTTGAAGCAGATCTTGAACCTGAAAGGACTCTGAAGAAGAAGATAAGAGAAGCTAAAGCACAACAATCCAGAGAAAACCTTACAGAGAATCTCGAAAAAGAAGGAGACATGGCCGAATCCAACAACAATGCAAGGAAGATGCTTGGTGACTTCACTGCACCAAATTCCAAATTCCATGGAAGAAGCATCTCAATCCCTGCCATTGGAGCAAACAATTTTGAGCTAAAGCCTCAATTAGTTTCTCTGATGCAACATAATTGCAAGTTTCATGGACTTCCATCAGAAGATCCTTTTCAGTTCTTAACTGAATTCTTGCAGATCTGTGATACTGTTAAGACCAATGGGGTTGATCCCGAGGTCTACATGCTTATGCTTTTCCCTTTTGCTGTAAGAGACAGAGCTAGAACATGGTTGGACTTTCAACCTAAAGATAGCCTGAACTCTTGGGATAAGCTGGTCACGGCCTTCTTGGCCAAGTTCTTTTCTCCTCAAAAGCTGAGCAAGCTTAGAGTGGATGTTCAAACCTTCAGACAGAAAGATGGTGAATCCCTCTATGAAGCTTGGGAAAGATACAAGCAACTGACCAAAAAGTGTCCTTCTGACATACTTTCAGAATGGACCATCCTGGATATATTTTATGATGGTCTGTCTGAATTGTCTAAAATGTCATTGGACCATTCTGCAGGTGGATCTATTCACCTGAAGAAAATGCCTGCAGAAGCTCAGGAACTCATTGACATGGTTGCAAATAACCAGTTCATGTACACTTCTGAAAGGAATCATGTGAATAATGGGACGCCTCAAAGGAAGGGAGTTCTTGAAATTGATGCTCTGAATGCCATATTGGCTCAGAACAAAATGTTGACTCAGCAAGTCAACATAATTTCTTAGAGTCTGAATGGATTGCAAAATGCATCCAACAGTACTAAAGAAGCATCTTCTAAAGAAGAAGCTTATGATCCTGAGAACCCTGCAATGGCAGAGGTGAATTACATGGGTGAAGCCTATGGAAACACCTATAATTCCTCATGGAGAAATCACCCAAATTTTTCATGGAAGGATCAACAAAAGCCTCAACAAGGCTTTAATAATGGTGGAAGAAACAGGTTTACCAATAGCAAGCTTTTTCTATTATCCTCTCAGCAACAGACAGAGAATTCTGAGCAGAGCCCCTCTAGCTTAGCAAATATAGTCTCTAATCTATCTAAGGCCACTCTAAGTTTCATGAATGAAACACGGTCCTCCATTAGAAATTTGGAGGCACAAGTGGGCCAGCTGAGTAAAAGAGTCACTGAAACTCCTCCTAGTACTCTCCCAAGCAATACAGAAGAGAATCCAAAAAGAGAGTGCAAGGTCATAACCTTACTTGGCGTGGCCGAACCTAGAGAGGAGGAGGAGGACGTGAATCTCAGTGAGGAAGACCTCATGGGACGTCCTCTGGACAAAAAGGAGTTCCCAATTGAGGAACCTAAGGAATCTGAGGCTCATCTAGAGACCATAGAGATTCCATTGAATTTCCTTTTGCCATTCATGAGCTCTGATGAGTACTCTTCCTCTGAAGAGGATGAAGATATTACTGAAGAGAAAGTTGCTAAATACCTTGGAGCAATCATGAAGCTGAATGCCAAGTTATTTGGTAATGAGACTTGGGTGAATGAACCCCCCTTGCTCACCAATGAACTGAATGACTTGGTTAGGCAGACATTACCTCAAAAGAAACAGGATCGTGGTAAATTCTTAATTCCCTGTACCATAGGCACCATGACCTTTGAGAAGGCTCTGTGTGATCTAGGGTTAGGCATAAACTTAATGCCACTCTCTGTAATGGAAAAACTGGGAATCTTTGAGATACAGGCTGCCAAATTTAGAATCTTTGAGATACAGGCTGCCAAATTCTCATTAGAGATGGCAGACAAATCCATGAAAAAGGCTTATGGACAAGTAGAGGACGTGCTAGTAAAGGTCAAAGGCCTTTACATCCCTGCTGATTTCATAATCCTAGACACTGGAAAGGATGAGGATGAATCCATCATCCTTGGAAGACCCTTCCTAGCCACAGCAAAAGCTGTGATTGATGTGGACAGAGGAGAGTTGGTCCTTCAATTGAATGAGGACTACCTTGTGTTTAAAACTCAAGGATCTCCCTCTGTAACCATGGAGAGGAAGCAAGAAAAGCTTCTCTCAATGCAGAGTCAAACAAAGCCCCCGTAGTCAAACTCTAAGTTTGGTGTTGCGAGGTCCCAACAATGCTCTGAATATCTGTGAGGCTCCATGACAGCCCACTGTCAAGCTATTCACATTAAAGAAGCGCTTATTGGGAGGCAACCCAATTTTTATTTATCTATGTTATTTCATGTTATTTTTTTTTAGGTTGATGATCATGTGGAGTCACAAAAAAATTACAAAAATTAAAGAAAAAAATCAAAAACAGCATAAAAAACAGCACACCCTAGAGGAGAGACTTACTGGCATTTAAACGCTAGTAAGGGGAGTGCCAGAAACAAGTACCAGACTGGCGTTAAACGCCAGAAACAGGCTACAATCTGGTGTTAAACGCCAGAAACAGGTTGCAGCCTGGCGTTTAACGCTAGAAAAGGAATAAAAGCTGGCGTTTAACGCCAGAAATAAGCAGCAATCTGGCGTTAAACACCAGGATTGCACTGTAAGGGTGTTTACACGCCTAATAGGAGCAGGGATGATACATCCTTGACCCCTCAGGATCTGTGGACCCTACAGGATTCCCACCTACCCTCCCACAACACTCTTCCCCAAATACCCCTCACCAATCAACTCATTCACTCTTCCCGATCACTTCTTCACCAATCACCTCCATATCTCTTCCCCAAAAATCCCACCAACCTCACTTTAAAAATTCAAACACTTTTCCCTCCCAAACCCAACCCTAATGACCGAAACCCAACCCTCCCCTCACCCCAATATAAACCCCTCACTACTCCTTCATATTCACACAACACAGACACCTTTCCCCCTCTTAGCCGAACCACCTATCTCCCTCCATCTCCTCTATTTTCTTCTTCTTCCCCTTCTTTCTTTCTTCTTTTGCTCGAGGATGAGCAAACCTTTTAAGTTTGGCGTGGTAAAAGCATTGCTTTTTGTTTTTCCATAACCATTTATGACACTTAAGGCCGGAGAAACCTCTAGAAAGAGGAAAGAGAAGGCAAAAGCTTCCACCTCCGAGTCATGAGAGATGGAAAGATTCATCTCAAAGGTCCATCAAGACCACTTCTATGAAGTTGTGGCCAAGAAGAAGGTGATCCCTGAGGTCCCTTTCATGCTCAAGAAAAATGAGTATCCGGAGATCCGACATAAGATCCAAAGAAGAGGTTGGGTTACCAACCCCATTCAACAAGTCAGAATCTTAATGGTTCAAGAGTTCTATGTCAATGCATGGATCACTAGGAACCATGATCAAAGTATGAACCCGAATCCAAAGAATTGGCTTACAATGGAAACTTAGATTTCAGTCCGAAAAATGTAAGGTTGGCGTTCCACTTGCCAGTGATGCAAGAAAACGTATGCCCCTACACTAGAAGGGTCAACTTTGATCAAAGGTTGGACCAAGTCCTCATGGACATATGTGTGGAAGGAGCTCAATGGACAAGAGACTCAAGAGGCAATCCGGTTTAATTGAGAAGACCGGACCTTAAGCCCGTGGCTAGAGGATGGTTGGAGTTCATCCAACACTCCATCATTCCTACTAGCAACCGATCTGAAGTGACTGTGGATCGGGCCATCATGATCCATAGTATCATGATTGGGGAGGAAGTGGAATTTCATGAGATCATACCTCTAGAACTCTACAAGGTGGCTGACAAGTCCTCTACTTTGGCAAGGTTAGCTTTTCCTCATCTCATTTGTCATCTATGCAATTTGGTTGGGATTGACATAGAATGAGACATCCTCATTGAAGAGGACAAGCCCATCCCTAAGAAAAGGATGGAGCAAACAAGAGAGCTCATTCATGGATTTTAACAAGAGCATGAGGAAGATCCTCATCAAGAAATCCCTGAGATGCCTCAAGGGATGCAATTTCCTCCACACAACTATTGGGAACAATTCAACACCTCCTTGGAAGGCTTAAGTTACAACATGGACCAACTAAGGGTGGAGCACCAAGAGCACTCCATCATTCTCCATGAGATTAGAAAAGACCAAAGAGCTATGAGGGAGGAGCAACAAAGGCAAGGAAGAGACATAGAGGAGCTTAGGCGCTCCATTGGTTCTTCAAGAGGAAGACGCCACCCTCACTAAGGTGGACTCATTCCTTAATCTCATTGTCTATTTATTTTCTATTTTCGGTTTTTGAGCTTCATGTTTGTCAATGTTTGTGTCTTCATTACATGCATGATCATTAGTGTCTAGTATCTATGTCTTAAAGCTATGAATAATTCCATGAATCCTTCACCTCTCTTAAATGAAAAATGTGCTTAATTACAAAAGAACAAGAAGTACTTGGATTTCAAATTTATCTTGAAATTAGTTTAATTATTTTGATGTGGTGGCAATACTTTTTGTTTTTTGAATGAATGCTTGAACAGTGCATATTTTTTATCTTGTTGTTAATGAATGTTAAAATAGCTGGCTCTTGAAAGAATGATGAACAAAGAAAAATTTTATTGACAATCTGAAAAATCATGAAATTGATTCTTGAAGCAAGAAAAAGCAATGAATAAGAAAGCTTGCGAAAAAAAATGGCAAAAAAAAAAAGAGAAAGAAAAAGAAAAAGCCAACAACCCTTTAAACCAAAAGGCAAGGGTAAAAAGGATCCAAGGCTTTGATCATTACTGGATAGGAGGGCCCAAGGAAATAAAATCCAGGCCAAGTGGCTAAATCAAGCTGTCCCAAACCATGTGCTTGTGTCATGAAGGTCCAAGTGAAAAGCTTGAGACTGAGTGGTTAAAGTCGTGATCCAAAGCAAAAAGAGTGTGCTTAAGAGCTCTGGACACCTCTAATTGGGGACTTTAGCAAAGCTAAGTCATAATCTGAAAAGGTTCACCCAGTTATGTGTTTGTGGCATTTATGTATCCGGTGGTAATATTGGAAAACAAAGTGCTTAGGGCCCGGCCAAGACTCATAAAGTAGCTGTGTTCAAGAATCAACATACTGAACTAGGAAAATCAATAACACTATCTGAAACTCTGAGTTCCTATAGATGCCAATCATTCTAAATTTCAAAGGATAAAGTGAGATGCCAAAACTGTTCAGAAGTAAAAAGCTACTAGCCCCGCTCATCTAATTGAGACTAAGTTTCATTGATATTGTGAGATTCATTGTATATTCTCTTCTTTTTATCCTATTTGTTTTCAAGTTACTTGGGGACAAGTAACAATTTAAGTTTGGTGTTTTGATGAGCAGATAATTTATACGCTTTTTAGCATTATTTTTGCATAGTTTTTAGTATGATTTAGTTAGTTTTTAGTATATTTTTATTAGTTTTTAAGCAAAATTCACATTTCTGGACTTTACTATGAGTTTGTGTGTTTTTCTGTGATTTCAGGTATTTTCTGGCTGAAATTGAGGGACTTGAGCAAAAATCTGATTCAGAGGCTAACAAAGGACTGCTGATGCTGTTGGATTCTGACCTCCCTGCACTCGAAATAGAATTTTTAGAGCTAAAGAAATCCAAATGACGTGCTCTTAATTGCGTTGAAAAGTAGACATCCAGGGCTTTCCAGCAATAAATAATAGTCCATACTTTGCCCGAGTTTAGACGATGCAAACTGGCGTTTAACGCCAGCTTTTTGCCCTATTCTGGCGTTAAACGCTAGAAACAAGCTGCAAAGCAGTGTTAAACGCCAGAAACAAGTTACAAACAGGCATTTAACTCCAAGGAAGACCTCTACACGTGAAAGCTTCAATGTTCAACCCAAGCACACACCAAGTGGGCCCAGAAGTGGATTTCTGCATTATTTACTTGTTTCTGTAACCCTAGTAACTAGTTTAGTATAAATAGAACTTTTTACTATTGTATCGGAGATCTTGGTATCTATCTTTTGATCATCCTTTGATATCTTGATCACATTTTGGTGGCTGGCCATTGGCCATGCCTGGACTTTCATCACTTATGTATTTTCAACGGTGGAGTTTCTACACACCAAAGATTAAGGGTGTGGAGCCCTGCTGTTCCTCGAGTATTAATGCAATTACTACTGTTTTCTATTCAATTCATGCTTATTCTTATTCTAAGATATTCATTCGCACTTCAACCTGATGAATGTGATGATCAGTGACACTCATCACCATTCTCACTTATGAACGCGTGCCTGACAAACATTTTCGTTCTAGCTGCGAAAGCTAGAGTATGTATCTCTTGGATTCCTGGTCCATGCGTTTGACTGCCTCTCCTGACAACAAAGCCTTCAATTCCGTGAGATCAGAGTCTTCGTGGTATAAGCTAGAATCCATTGGCTGCATTATTGAGATCTGAAAAGTCTAAACCTCGTCTGTCGTATTCCGAGTAGGATCTGGGATGGGATGACTGTGACGAGCTTCAAACTCGCGACTGTAGGGTGTGGTGATAGACGCAAAAGGATAGTAAATCCTATTCCTACACGATTGAGAACCAACAGATGATTAGTCATGCGGGAAACCGTAGAGGACCATTTTCACTGAGAGGACGGAAAGTAGCCATTGAAAATAGTGACACCCAACATACAGCTTGCCATAGAAAGGAGTATGAAGGATTGGATGAAGGTAGTAGGAAAGCAGAGATTCAAGAGGGATAAAGTATCTCTATACACTTATCTGAAATTCCCACCAATGATTTACATAAGTATCTCTATCTTTATTTTATGTTTTATTTATCTTTTAATTATTAAAACTCCATAACCATTTGAATTCGCCTGACTGAGATTTACAAGGTGACCATAGCTTGCTTCAAACCGACAATCTCCGTGGGATTGACCCTTACTCACGTAAGGTTTATTACTTGGATGACCCAGTGCACTTACTGGTTAGTTGTGCGAAGTTGTGAAAAAGAGTGATATTACAATTGCGCGTACCAAGTTGTTAGCGCCATTGAGATCACAATTTCGTGCACCAGTCTTCTTGCTGTTTTGATTCTTCTGCACTTTTATATTTCTGTTTTGGTACTGAATAGATCTGTTTCTGAATTTTCTCATCTGAGAGCTCTTTAGTTTACTACACTTTACATTTTTCAGTTCTGTTTTAATTCCCAACACCCAAATCCTTTTATGCTTCATGCAATTTAAGTTTCCTTGCAATTTAGATTCAGCAATTTAATTTCCTTACACTTTAAGCTTCAGTCATTTACCTTTTTTGCAATTTAAGTTTCAGCTCTTCTAATTTCTTGCACTTTAAGTTTCAGCAATTTAACTTTTCTGCTATTTACTCTTCAGTTGATTTATATTCTGCAGTTTAGATTCATAGCAATTTACATTCTGTCAATCAATTTTCAATCAATTCATCAACATTAGCTTAACTAAATTCATCACCATACTAAAATTGCTCAATCCATTAATCCTTGTGGGATCGACCTCACTTTTGTGAGTTATTACTACTTGATGCGACCCGGTACACTTGCCAGTGAGTTTGTGTGGAATCGTTTTTCCCTCATCAGGTATGTTTGATTATTATTATGATTATGTGTGATTATGTTTACGATTATCACTGTGATATGATAATTGATTTGGCAATGGCGGAGGTTTTGTCCCACTTGCGTAATTGTGATTGAGATATAATCACTGAATTGGCAAAGACATAGGTTTCATCCCACTTACTTTATTGATGAGACACCTACACTTGACAAAGATGATGGTTTTATCCTGCTTGTGCAATGTCGTGGTGAGACACCTGCACCTAACAAGGATGGTGGATTTGTAACACCCCAATTACCCTAAGCCTTACCTCTAGCCGTAAGACAAAGGTTAATCAAAGGTTATGATAATTCTAAGGCTTATACATATTTATATATAGAAGGAAATAATATATTCTAAAAGCCCGATGAAGGATATAAGCTCAAAACAGAATTTCAAAGCCCGAACGTTCACACGAAGCTAACGTATAAGATATGAAGTACAGATGCACAAGAATAAAACATATATAAATATAAGAATATAATAGTCATAGGGAACTAGCCGCGGCTTGCAGAGTTTAAGCCGACTAGTTACAAATAGAAAATTACAGAGTTTTGGAATTAAAACAGTTTATACAACCTATCTCTCAAGTAAGCCTCTAAATCCATAAGGTCTAAAACAGAAAAGATGAGAGAAACTACTACAACAGAATAAAATAGAAATAAGCCAGAGAGAAACCATACTCCGCTCTGTCACTATATCTGCAACCTCATCGAGGTGGATTACGATCTGCATCTAAAAAAACAACAAAGTATGGAATGAGAACCAGAGGTTCTCAGTATGGTAACGGTGCGCAATAATGTAAGATGTAAGGCTCCGGGACGCCGAAGGCAATCCTAAAACTTCACATTACATACGGGTATTCAAGCTTAAAACAAAATAAATAAATATATAGAGAACTTAAACCATAAACTGGGTTATCTAAACTTAAGGGAATTCTAACTAATATTAATCACATCGCTGTATCACACAGCCTTCGCCAACCTAACCTCCGTGCGATCCCATCGCCACCGCTTACCTAACCTCCTTGGCACCAGACAATCACAATTAATACAAACAAGTAAAACACAAATAATATTCATATACAACAAGTAGTTCAAGAAGCAGGTAGGCATGTTATACAATTAGGCAAACTCAAGTAAACAAAGCAAGCAAACATATAGAAGATGCATATGATGAATGTCTGCCCTATTGGCTGTGATATCACATGTCGGTTAGTGCCAAACCTGACACAAATTCGGTCGACAACTATCGGATTAGTCTCTCTATTGTACATAAGGAGGAATAATTCTGAAGGATGAGTGTCGTACCACATTTCTCCTTTCAGAGGTAAATATTCCGAAGGAGCGTGCCCTACCACCTTCCTCTGGTTGTCACATGATTCCATGTGTTAGTGCCCTACCACCTTGTAATCAGAGGGAAATCGCATTTTCAGGAGGAGTAATTCCAAGGGATAAGTGCCCCACCACCTTCTCCTTTCAAAGAGAAACATTCCGAGGGAGAGTGTCCTACCACCGTCCTCTGGTTGCGAGAATCATGAATGAGAAGCTTAGCTTCAACTCTCACATCCGAATGTAGGCGGGAGTCTACCACAGCCCCTACGATGAAGAACAATACATATCCTAATAATGTATTCAATCTTAGAGGCTACTCCTCAAAGCACACTTCCACTCATACTCATTCCATCAACCATACTCATTCTTAAGTTCCATTCCGAACTCCTTAGTTTATCAGTTTCTCAATTCATATGTCTTTCTTCCTTCACACTCTACCAAACCCATCATTAGTACACCAGAAACCTAAATCATCAACTAAACCCTTAGCCTATTTCCCTTATTCCCATACTCAAATCTAAGCCCAAAAGCCTTAAACTAGAGTTATACAAGCTTACAACCTTGTTGGGAAGGTGAAATAGTTGAAAACAAAGTTTAAATTTATGAAACAGGGCGGTGCGTACGCACAGAGATGTGCGCGCGCACGCCCATGAAGATTTTAAAAGTGTGCGTACGCACAGGGGTGTGCGTACGCATAGGTACTAAAACTTATAAAGTCTGTTCACTCGCACAACCTGTACTAGCGCCCCTAACAGACAACCCTTCCCAACTTGTGCGTGTACACAGGGCTGTGCGTGCACACAGGGCTGTGCGTACGCACAGGTTGTAAAACTTCCTTGGTGTGTGCGAGCGCACAAGTCTGTGCGTACGCACATACCATAAATCACAAAATTCTGCAACTCTACAGAATTTCAGATTTCGACCCAAATCTTTGAATGATCATAACTTCCTTTACAAAAATTCAAATTTTACAAACTTTATATCAAATCAAAGAGTTTTCAATAATTTTTAACTCTAAACCAAATTCAACAGATTTTGAGAACCAAGGGAAAAGTTATGATCAGATAAAATTCACCAAAAATCCATTTTTAACCAAAAGTTTACAATTAACAACTTTTTCCCATTTTCACAACTCAAACCAACCAAAAGCAAATAAAACCATTCCAACTCCATTTTTCATCAACATCTAACCTTTATATCATATTACACCATTCCTACCATCTATTCGATCACACTTCTTCATTCTCAACCTCAACATCAATTATATAACACTAAAAATCAACCTTCCACCAACACTTCCATCAATCATAAATCTATAAATATCAATCATCATAACCAATATCATTTCATCTTAATCTATATATTCCACACCTAAAATTACTCAACCATTACACCATATATTACTACCGATCCATAATATAGCAACACATAATATCATCAATTCTATATACCAAATTCTACTTGTAAACTCAAATCTCAACAATTTACATCACAAACTATCATCCCACCATTCTCTATCAACATCAATAAATCCCATCAATCATTAACAATCCTCAAAAATCATCATTTTCCAATTCCCACATCATACATCAACATCATCAATAATCACCAACAATACCAACAACTCTCAACTACCATAACAAATATCAACATTTAATATCTCAATTTATCAACTCCTTAAACACTCATCTCCAATTACCAACAACATTAATATTCATCATTACTCATCAACGACATCAACAACCCTCAACAATTAACATCAAATCACATATAATTAATCATACACCAGCCATATCCAATCCTATCTTAGCGTCAACTAGCCTAAGTTTCTAGAAACATTACGTATTACATAAAGAAAACCGAAATCATACCTTGGTCGATTCCCAAAATGTCCCAAACATCAAAACAAAGCCACCAAACTCGATCCAAAGCCTCAAGCAGCTCCAACAAACACCACAACTCAATCTAACATCACATATATATACCAAATCAAAACCTAAGATATACAAATCAACTAAACACAAGGATTTAGTCAAATCTAACCTTACCCAATGAGATTAGGGGTAAAATTCATCAATTATCTGCTACTAGAGATCACCTAAACAAGCAAAACCACAAAATCTACTCAAAAACTACACCCAAAAAACGTGCAGAACTTAGGGATGGAAACTGGGAAGTGAAACACGATTTATTACCAGCTTTTCTTAGATAGAAACGTAGAGCTTGACAAGAGCTTCGCGTGGTCGCAAACGGCTCATCAATCGGATCTCTGTAGCTCAAGTTATGGCTCGCGGAAGTGGAGGATGAATAGTGTCATCCCTCTTCTCCTCTCCTCTCTAAAATTTGCGGCCCTCTCTCAGGGCTGGAAAATGAGTTCAAAGCTCATTAAATGTGCTTATATATGTTGGGCCTTGGGCCCAGCTTAGGCCAGTCCAACTCGTTAGCGTTTTGGGTCCGTTTGGCCCACTTTGGGCCAAAACCCTTAAGATTAGTACCCGATTTTCGATTCTAAATTATTTTTATCCTTTCAAAACAATAAATCAACTTTCAAAATATTATTTTCCAAAATACACGATACTGGATAGACTAGAGGTAGTACTGGCAGCTTAGGCGCTAGTACGCATTTTTACAAAACTTTTCGAAACAGATATATTTTCCAACTCAGAAAAATTCACTGAAATCAAATTTCATGTTTATATTTTCAAATCAAAACTTCTAAATTTTGAATCTATTCCGAGTACTAAAATTATTATTTTTATAAAAAAAATTTTGCGTGAAAAGTTCGGGCTCTTATATTCTCCCCTCCTAATAAAATTTTCGCCCTCGAAAATTCGTTTCACACGACATATCCTCCTCAAAATGTTCTACTGTGTCAATGTCCCGTCTCGCCTTCCACTGTGTCACTCTGATTATCCTCATTACGCATCCGAAATTTTTCCTTAAACAACTACCAATTTTGTAATACTTTTCAAAACCTTCAAAACAATTTCAATCTAAACATATTCCTTGTTAACGCTTTTTCAATGGAGTCAAAATCATTTCTTCGTAAATCAAATACTTGAAATCACATTTTCCTCGAATAAAAATTTTCAATTTAAATCTGCATTAAACAAGATAATTTAGAAACCAAGTTCACAAATTGATAAAATCATAGAACTCATTTTTCTTCTTTTTAAACAATATCCTTCAAACCAAGAATTTCCGACGTAGTTTCAAAACCAACTCATTTAAACCAAAATTTCAAACCAATTTTCAAAATTATTTTAAACTTTAAAACTTTTTCAACAAGATTGAAGACCATACCAGTTAGAAACTGAAAATCATAGTTAAAAACCGCAAAAGAATCCGTCGTTACTTCCGTTGCCACTAGTGCTGAGCCGCACCTATCAACCGATATGCCACAAACTCCACGTACTGGTCCTCTAGAACATGTTGAGCTCGAAAACATATTGACTAGGCTAATCATCCTCACTAACTCTCCGTGAACGTGATCGACCTCGTCTGTGAGTTGTCATTCAGGTTGCCTCTCCACACTAAACAGTCGATATCAAGGTGATCAGTCTCAATATCAAAAGTCTAGTGCTTCAATTATCCCAAAAAGGCACTCACAAACAAGCATGCTATGAAATATCAAGTAGATAACCTAAATAGAATAAAAGACAAATGACCCAGAGTGTGCAACGAAGCACAATCGGTCCATCCCTCAGGCTCACGAGGACGAACCAGGCTCTGATACCACTAAATGTAACACCTCAATTACCCTAAGCCTTACCTCTAGCCATAAGACAAAGGTTAATCAAATGTTACGACAATTCTAAGACTTGTACATATTTATATATAAAAGGAAATAATATATTCTAGAAGCCCAGTAAAGGAAATAAGCTCAAAACAGAATTTCAAAGTGCGAACGTTCACATAAAGCTAATGCATAAGATACAAGGTACAGATGCAAAAGAATAAAACATATATAAATATAAGAATATAATAGTAATAGGGAACTAGCCGCGGCTTGCAGAGTTTAAACCGACTAGTTACAAATAGGAAATTACAAAGTTCTGGAATTAAAACAGCTTATACAACCTATCTCTCAAGTAAGCCTCTAAGGCCATAAGGTTTAAAACAGAAAAAGGTGAGAGAAACTACTACAACAAAATAAAACAGAAATAAGCCAGGGAGAAACCATACTCCACTCTGTCACCATATTTGCAACCTCACTGAGATGGAATACGACCTGCATTTGAAAAACAACAACAAAGTATGGAATGAGAACCGGAGGTTCTCAGTATGGTAACAGTGCCCAATAATGTAACATGTAAGCAATCTTAGAACTTCACATCGCATACGAGTATTCAAGCTTAGAACAAAATAAATAAATATATAAAGAACTTAAACCATAAACCAGGTTATCTAAACTTAGGGGAATTCTAACTAATACTAATCACACCGTTGTATCCCACAGCCTTCGCCAACCTAACCTCCGTGCGATTCCATCGCTACCGTCTACCTAACCTCGTTAGCACCAGACAATCACAATTAATGCAAACAAGTAAAACACAAATTATATTCATATACAACAAGTAGTTCAAGAAGCAGGCAGGCATGTTATACAATTAAGCAATGACGAACTGACTTTCTATTGGTAAAGAAATTCACAAATATAATCGCGTTGTAAGTATAGTTTCTAAACCAACAAAAAATTCTTTCGTACAAAAGTTTTGGATGTCACTTAAGCAAACCCAATAAAATTTATAACCGAAGTATTTAAACCTCGGATCGTCTTCTCAAGGAATTACAGGGAGGTGTGTTTTATTATTGGTTATGGAAAACAGTATTTTTTGGGTTTTTAAAAGGTTTGCACAAGAGAAATAAATTGCAGGAAATAAATTAATAATGAGAAAACTCTTGGTAATGTATGAAAATTAGAAGTCCTATCCTAGTTATTCTTATCAGGTGTGATGAGAATTGGGTTTTAATCCCGCTTAGTTATCCCTTATTAAATAAAGGAAAGTCAAGTGGACTAATTAAATTGATCTCTCACATCCTAGTCAATTCCTAAGAAAAGACTAGAGTCATTGGAATTCAAATCAATTAGCAAAAATAACAATTATCAATCACGATGAGTTTGATAACTCAAGAGTCTCCAATTAATCAATTAAAGCCAAGAATGTAAAAAGATGAATAAAAATCATAGATCTGAAATACCTCAAATTGCATTAGTAAAAGGAAATCCAATCTAAACATAAAGAGTTCATAAACTGAATAAAGAAAATAAATAAAAAGAACATTGAACATGTGATTGAAGAAGATGAAATCCTAATCCTAATAGAAATCCTAATCCTAATCCTAATCCTAATCCTAAGAGAGAGGAGAGAACCTCTCCCTCTAAAAACTACATCTAAACCTAAAACTATTAATTATCAGCTTATGCTCCGTATGAATTGAGTCTCTGCATGTTCCCTGACTTTATTCTGTGTTTCTGGGCCGAAAACTGGGTCAAAACGTGGCCCAAAATCGTCCCAGCATTTCCTAAATTTTCTGCAGATCGCGCATGTCACGCGTACGCGTCGGTCACGCGTACGCCTCGTTTGACGATTTTCCTATTCACACGTGCGCGTCAGGCATGAGCTCGCGTCATTTGTGCAAACTCCAATCCACGCATACGCATCAAGCAGTGTATGTGTCGCTGTGATTTTGTCCAAATCACGCGCACGCGTCAACCATGCGTGCGCGTCACTGTTCACTGGTTGTCTCCTTTATTTCTTGTGCTCCTTCCCTTTTTGAAAGCTTCCTCCCCATTCTCTAAGCCATTCCTGCCCTATGAAGCCTGAAACACTTAACACACGGATCACGACATTGAATGGTATAAAGGAGAATTAAAATACACAATAAAAAGATCTCTAGAAAGCAAGTTTTCAATCATAGAATAAATTTGGGACGGAATTGTAATATCATGCAATTCACATGAATAAGTAGGTGAAAAGATGATAAAAACCACTCAATTAAACACAATATAAACCATAAAATAGTGGTTTATCAACCTCCCCACACTTAAACATTAGCATGTCCTCATGCTTAGCTTAAGGAGATAAAATAAATGAGTAGGGAAAAGCAAGACTCATGCAATGCAACCTATGAATGTGAATGTAACTACATGCTAAAATGATTCTACCTACTTGGTGAAAAAGTAAATAAATCTTTCAAGAACAAATATTAACTGGATTTCACTAATTCAAATCACAGAATAAAGTACAAATAACTTGCAAGAAGAAAATAGCTCATGAAAGCAGGGAACAAGGAATCGAGCATCGAACCCTCACTAGAAGTGTATGCACTCTAATCGCTCAGGTGTTTAAGGTTCGATCTCTCAATTCTCTACTAACCTTGCTTTCTAAGGCTTGCTCTTCTTCTACCAATCAACAAAAGTTTAATTCACAAATACATAAATTAAGAGGTCTTTTAAGGGTTGTAATGGGGCAAGGTCAAGGTAGGATTGTATTTGGTCAAGTGGACTAAAATCTGAATCCTTAATTAACCTAAACTTCCCACCTACTTAAGACAATCCATGTAATTTGTAAAACCCGGTTAATTAACGGCTAATTAACCCATAAATGAGAATTTATTCTAGAAAGCCTAAAACGTGATTTTTATGGCTAAATGTGATAGAGGAGACTGAGACGAGAATTTCGGTACCAATTTTATAGAATTCGGACCAAGATTGGACCGAACGGGCCAAACCGGGCCAATTGGACCCAAAGTGGGCCCTTGGCCCAACATAACTTAACCAAAACCCTAGTTTTCAGCACTCTCTCTCCTCATTTGTTACACACACAAGCTGAAATGGTGGAGAGGAAGGGAAGAACATTCTCTCAACTTCTCTCTCTCACTTAATCTTCAAACCACCATAACTTTTGATCTAGAGCTCCGATTGCCGC
>NC_029778.3:67360925-67361757 GCF_000817695.3 Arachis duranensis
TTGAGTTTTGATATTCCTGTTTTTGACACTCCTTTGTATATATATAATCTCGTGTTGGTTATCCTTGTTCGTTACGTTATCGATCGGAGTGTTGCGCTTTCGAGTTGCGATTTTTGTTTACCCCTTTTTTCTACAAAGGCTCCTAGTTATAATCAATTATTCATACTACTATACGTACTAAATTTTTGTTTTAGAGGTCGTAATACCTTGCCATCTCTGAATTATGACTTAAGCATAAGACTGTGTATGGTAGGGTGTTACATTATGGTATCAGAGCAGTTCGTTCCTGTAGGGCCTGAGGGATGGACTGATTATGCTTCTGTGCATTCTCTGTGTGTGTGTTATGTGCTATTAGTATATCTGCTTGATATAATTGGCATAAACGTTCATGAGCATGCATTTGGGACTTTGAAGTACTAGACTTCCGATATTGAGACTGATCAACTTAATATTGATTGTTTGGTATGTATAGGAACCAGATGGCGCCTCGTGGACGCGGTAGAGGTAGTGCGAGAGGTCGTACGAATGCTCGTGCACCGGAGAATAACCCTAATGACCCGGTGAACTTCATGACTGCGTTGGAAAACATGGCTGCTGCTATGCAAGCCACTGCTGAGGCCCTTGGTCAACAAATGAACAACCATGGTAATGATGAAGGTGGAGTTCAGGGTCCGATGACCTTGGCAAACTTTTTGAAGGTGAATCCGCCTAAGTTCAAGGGAACTACTAGTCCGACTGAGGCTGATACATGGTTTCAAGCTATAGAGCGAGCGCTGCAAGCGCAAGTGGTGCCTGAAGGACAGCGTGTCGAGTTTGCTACCTATATGCTTGT
>NC_029778.3:67362282-67363352 GCF_000817695.3 Arachis duranensis
GAGGGATCTGAGACACTCATTCGAGGTAACTGTGAAATAGCTGGTCAAACTTTAAATGGTTTATTTGATTCGGGAGCATCGCATTCATTCATTGCATTTGAGAAAGCCCATGAGTTAGGATTGAAGATTGCAACTTTAGGTTATGACCTAAAGGTATATAATGCTACCCATGAAGCCATGGTAACTAGGCTAGGATGTCCGGAAGTTTCTTTTAGGTTCAAGCAGCGAGATTTTGTTCATAATTTAATCTGCTTGCCGATGGTTGGACTTGATCTTATCTTGGGATTGGACTGGTTATCTAAGAATCATGTTCTGCTGGATTGTTCTACAAAGTCGGTGTACTTTATGCCGGAAGATACAGAAGGGCCGGTCGTGGTGAATAACTATTACTTGAACTCGATGATAGTGAACTGTTCCGGAACCGAATGTCAGGGTATCATGTTGTTAACAGCGGGTGTTTCAGGTGATGATCAAAGGTTGGAACAGATTCCGGTTGTGTGTGAGTTTCCGGAAGTGTTTCCCGATGATATTGATGAGTTTCCACCTAACCGAGAGGTTGAGTTTGCCATTGAATTGGTGCCCGGGGCGGGACCAATCTCAAGTGCTCCTTATAGGATGTCACCGTTAGAGATGAACGAGCTAAAGTCTCAGTTAGAGGATTTGTTGGGAAAGAATTTTATACGCCCAAGTGTCTCTCCGTGGGGTGCTCCAGTGTTACTGGTGAAGAAGAAGGATGGGAGTATGCGGCTCTGTGTGGATTACAGGCAGCTGAACAAGGTTACAATAAAGAATAAGTACCCATTGCCGAGAATTGATGATCTCATGGATCAGTTACAAGGAGCTGGAGTTTTCTCCAAGATCGATTTGCGATCCGGTTATCACCAGATAAGGGTGAGGGGTGAGGATATCCCTAAGACCGCTTTCAGGACTCGTTATGGTCATTACGAGTACACTGTGATGTCTTTTGGGTTGACGAATGCTCCTGCGGTATTCATGGACTATATGAATAGAGTTTTCCGTCCGTTTTTGGATAAATTCGTTGTTGTCTTCATTGATGACATACTGATTTA
>NC_029778.3:67366860-67368478 GCF_000817695.3 Arachis duranensis
TTTAGCAGAATGACCCCTTGCGCGTGGGCGCACCTGGCGCGTACGCGCCGATCTTCCGAAAAGCGCCATCCACGCGTACGCGTGATGTGCGCGGGCGCGCCGATTGTGCTGCACCCAATGCCCAGCCATTTTCCAGAGAGTTATGCCAGAACTGTGCCGGTGTTGTGCCTGGGGCACGAGAACACCCGCGCGTACGCGTGGTTGACGCTTGCGCGCCGATGGGCAAGTTTGGAATCCACGCGTTAGCGTGCATGACGCTTGCGCGTCGATTTGTTTTTGAGGCCATCCACGCGTGCGCGTGTTGTGCGCGTACGCGCGGCCCTGTTTTCATCCCAAAGTTGATTTTTGAGTTTTAAAAGCCAAATCTCATACTTCTAAGCCTCCAATCTCACCATTTATGTCTTAAATCATTATGGCATGCCTAGCTATTAAAAAGGGGCTAGTGAATGTGATAACTTGCAAGTGAAGCAAGGGAAATACGAATGATCAATGAGGATCAAGATGATTATGTGAGATGTGGAGGATGGTGGTGGAAGTGCTTGAAGCTGTAGGAGCTGAGGGATCTGAGACACTCATTCGAGGTAACTGTGAAATAGCTGGTCAAACTTTAAATGCTTTATTTGACTCGGGAGCATCACATTCATTTATTGCATTTGAGAAAGCTCATGAGTTAGGATTGAAGATTGTGACCTTAGGTTATGACCTAAAGGTATATAATGCTACCCATGAAGCCATGGTAACTAGGCTAGGATGTCCGGAAGTTTCCTTTAGGTTCAAGCAGCGTGATTTTGCTCATGATTTAATCTGCTTGCCGATGGTTGGACTTGATCTTATCTTGGGATTGGACTGGTTATCTAAGAATCATGTTCTGCTGGATTGTTCTACAAAGTCGGTGTACTTTATGCCGGAAGATACAGAAGGGCCGGTCGTGGTGAATAACTATTACTTGAATTCGATGATAGTGAACTGTTCCGGAACCAAATGTCAGGGTATCATGTTGTTAACCGCGGGCGTTTCGGGTGATGATCAAAGGTTGGAGCAGATCCCGGTTGTGTGTGAGTTTCCGGAAGTGTTTCCCGATGATATTGATGAGTTTCCACCTAACCGAGAGGTTGAGTTTGCTATTGAATTGGTGCCCGGAGCGGGACCAATCTCAAGTGCTCCTTATAGGATGTCACCGTTAGAGATGAACGAGCTAAAGTCTCAGTTAGAGGATTTGTTGGGAAAGAATTTTATACGCCCAAGTGTCTCTCCGTGGGGTGCTCCAGTGTTACTGGTGAAGAAGAAGGATGGGAGTATGCGGCTCTGTGTGGATTACAGGCAACTGAACAAGGTTACAATAAAGAATAAGTACCCATTGCCGAGAATTGATGATCTCATGGATCAGTTACAAGGAGCTGGAGTTTTCTCCAAGATCGATTTGCGATCCGGTTATCACCAGATAAGGGTGAGGGGTGAGGATATCCCTAAGACCGCTTTCAGGACTCGTTATGGTCATTACGAGTACACTGTGATGTCTTTTGGGTTGACGAATGCTCCTGCGGTATTCATGGACTATATGAATAGAGTTTTCCGTCCGTTTTTGGATAGATTCGTTGTTGTCTTCATTGATGACATA
>NC_029778.3:67368869-67369528 GCF_000817695.3 Arachis duranensis
ATGAAGAATGATGTGGCGGAATATGTTTCAAAGTGCTTAACTTGTCAAAAGGTAAAGATTGAAACATCAAAGACCTTCCGGAATGTTGCAACCTTTAGAGATTCCGCAATGGAAGTGGGAAAGTATTGCAATGGACTTTGTGTCGGGGTTGCCAAGGACTAGGGCTGGTTTTGATGCTATCTGGGTGATTGTGGATCGACTGACGAAGTCAGCTCACTTTTTGCCCATTCGGGTGACTTACACCCTTGAGGAGCTAGCACGGTTGTACATAAAGGAGATTGTGAGACTTCATGGTGTACCTGCTACTATAATCTCGGATAGAGATCCTCGTTTCACTTCAAGGTTTTGGGGTGCATTTCAGAAAGCTTTTCGAACCCGATTAAACTTGAGCACGGCTTACCATCCTCAAACAGATGGTCAATCTGAGAGGACGATCCAAACACTAGAAGATATGTTGAGAGCTTGTGTTTTGGACCAACCGGCGAGATGGGATCGGTATATGCCATTAGTGGAGTTTGCATACAATAATAGTTATCATGCGAGCATCGGGATGGCTCCGTATGAGGCCTTGTATGGGAGGAAATGTCAATCTCCTCTATGTTGGTATGAAGCTGGAGGAAAAGTTTGTTGGGGCCAGAAATGATAGCTGAGACTACTGA
>NC_029778.3:67369577-67371585 GCF_000817695.3 Arachis duranensis
ATGTTGCAACCTTTAGAGATTCCACAATGGAAGTGGGAAAGTATTGCAATGGACTTTGTGTCGGGATTGCCAAGGACTAGAACTGGTTTTGATGCTATCTGGGTGATTGTGGATCGACTGACGAAGTCAGCTCACTTTTTGCCCATTCGGATGACTTATACCCTTGAGGAGCTAGCACGGTTATACATAAAGGAGATTGTGAGACTTCATGGTGTACCTGCTACTATAATCTCGGATAGAGATCCTCGTTTCACTTCAAGGTTTTGGGGTGCTTTTCAGAAAGCTTTTGGAACCCGATTAAGCTTGAGCACGGCTTACCATCCTCAAATAGATGGTCAATCTGAGAGGACGATCCAAACACTAGAGGATATGTTGAGAGCTTGTGTTTTGGACCAACCGGTGAGTTGGGATCGGTACATGCCATTAGTGGAGTTTGCATACAATAATAGTTATCATGCGAGCATCGGAATGGCTCCGTATGAGGCCTTGTATGGGAGGAAATGTCAATCTCCGCTATGTTGGTATGAAGCTGGAGAGAAAAGCTTGTTAGGGCCGGAAATGATAGCTGAGACTACTGAACAAGTCAAGAAAATCCGTGATAGGATGCTTACGGCACAGAGTCGTCAAAAGAGTTACGCCGATCAGAGGCGAAAGCCCTTAGAATTTGAGGAAGGAGATCATGTTTTCCTTAAGGTTACTCCGACCACGGGAGTAGGTAGGGCGATTAAAGCAAAGAAGTTGAATCCTCGATACATTGGTCCATTTCAGATCCTGGAGAAGATTGGACCAGTGGCGTATCGGATGGCTCTACCACCTCATCTTTCGAACCTGCACGACGTGTTTCACGTGTCGCAGCTTCGGAAGTACACCCCTGATGCTAGCCATGTGTTAGAACCTGAGTCGGTTCAGTTAAGGGAGGATTTGACTCTTCCAGTGGCTCCGGTCAGAATTGATGACACTAGCATCAAACGGTTGCGTGGGAAAGATGTTTCACTAGTCAAAGTGGCTTGGAGTCGAGAAAAAGAGGTTTCATTAGTCAAAGTGGCATGGAGTCGAGGCGGTGTTGAGGAACACACTTGGGAACTTGAGTCGGAGATGCGAACGGATTATCCGCATTTATTCTCAGGTAATTACATTTGAATTTTGTGGGCAAAATTCCCAATTAGGTGGGTAGAATGTAAAATCCGGTTAATTAACGGCTAATTAACCCATAAATGAGAATTTATTCTAGAAAGCCTAAAATGTGATAGAGGAGACTGAGACGAGAATTTCGGTACCAATTTTATAGAATTCGGACCAAGATCGGACCGAACGGGCCAAATCGGGCCAATTGGACCCAAAGTGGGCCCTTGGCCCAATATAACTTAACCAAAACCCTAGTTTTCAGCACTCTCTCTCCTCATTTGTTACACACACAAGCTGAAATGGTGGAGAGGAAGGGAAGAACATTCTCTCAACTTCTCTCTCTCACTTAATCTTCAAACCACCATAACTTTTGATCTAGAGCTCCGATTGCCGCACCATTTGCAGCCACGCGTTCATCGCAGAGAGCTCTAAAAAACCCATACAATCAATATTGAGGTAAGCCACGTTTTGCTCTTCGAATTTCCAGCCTTGTTTTCGAGTTGCATGAGCAAAAATGTTGAGATTTTGGGCTCTTTGATGTTATAGGACCCAATTCTCTTGAAGGAGAAGGTTAATCTTGTCTCCTTGGACCTTGGGTGTGGTAAGATTCTCAACCCTACTGTAATTTTGTTGTTTTATGATGTTTGGGTTTGAGATGTTGTGTATGGGTATGATGGTTGTGACTTAGGTTGTGTATGTGTGGATATTGGAGCTTGATTGGTGATTTTAAAAAGCTTGGAAAGGGTTTGGTGGTGCAAAATCTGTTCTTGGAAGTGTTGAGGCATTGAGAGCTTGTGGATAAGTGGTTTAGAAGTGCTCCGGTGGAGCTTGGGAAATTCGGCTAAGGTATGGTTTCGGTTTCCCGTATCTAATATGTAATGTG
>NC_029778.3:67372456-67420494 GCF_000817695.3 Arachis duranensis
TTGGCTGGTTCTGGATTGAACCGTGAGCCGGAATGGCTAGTATGGATGTTGATCCATGGATGAGAATTCATGCATGTTTATGCTGAATTATTGATAATTGTGATTTGCACTTCCACTATCTGAGGTACGAGTTTCCTTGGGTAGTAGCAGTGGCTAGCCACCACGTGCTCCAGGTTGAGACTCGAAGCTCTGTTAACCCTATGTTGTAAGTGTGGCCGGGCACTGTGAAAGGCCCGGATGAGCTCGAACCCCCGTAAATATTCACCAATGAGGGTGATTGATATGGATCATGTTTATGATCAAGTTTATAACGAGTATAACTCGAGTTTGGGGATGCACGACAGAGGGACAGTCCAATGGTTAGCGACCAGGACTTGTCGGGGTTGGCTCTATAACCGACAGATGATATCATCAGCCACTAGGGACAGGCATTCATCATATGCATACTATGTGAGTTGTTTGAGATTGCCTATTTGACTGCATATAACTTGCTAATTGTCTAAATGTCTTACTTGCTCCTATTTGTATATTCCTTGTTTGATATAACTGTGTTTGCTATATTATACTCCTGCTGGTGGTTGGGAGGATTGAAGGAATTGGAAAGGGAAGTATTAGTTAGACTGAAGAATCTTTAGTCAGATGCCCTTTATGGTTTAGCTTGTTTATAAGCGTTGATATTATTTGGAGGAAGTTCTAGGATTGCCTTCGGCTTTCCTCTATTATTATGTATTATATATGTGGAAGCTGTTACCTGCTGGGAACCTCTGGTTCTCACCCATGCGGATTTTGTGGTTTTCAGATGCAGGACGTGAGGTGTCCCGCTGATGCATGCTGGAGACTTCTGTTATTGCGAAGATCCTTTGTTCTTGGGGCTATGTTTTGGTTTATATGTTTTGTTTAGTTACTTTTATCTCCATTTAATAATACAGACTGTGATGACTCCTCCTATGGGAGATCTTGGAGAATAGGTTTTCTGTTTTTGTGTCCCTTTTGGGTTTCCTTTGGGGTTTTCCTTATTTTATCATATGTATATATTGTTATGCTCGGACCGGTTACCTTCGCGGCCGGATCTTGAGTCTTGATATTCCTGTTTTTGACACTCCTTTGTATAGATATAATCTCGCGTTGGTTATTCTTGTTCGTTACGTTTTCGATCGGAGTGTTGCGCTTTTGAGTTGCGTTTTTTGTTTACCCCTTTTTCTACAAAGGCTCCTAGTTATAATCAATTATTCATACTACTATACGTACTAAATTTTTGTTTTAGAGGTCGTAATACCTTGCCATCTCTGAATTATGACTTAAGCATAAGACTGTGTATGGTAGGGTGTTACATAATTACAATGCAAAATTTAACTGCCCATTAACAATGTTTACCACACATTCATGCATCCCAAATTTAAGTACAACTCATATGCATTGATGTTATTACTTTAACTTGGGGCATTTTGTCCTCTTTTTATTTATTTGCTCTTTTTCTTTTCTTTTTCTTTGATTTTCTTGTATTATTATTATTAATATTTTTTCTTTTATTTTTCCCAATGCATATGATTAAGGTATTGAATGCATAAACATGTTCTCAACATTTTTCACATTTTCACAGAAAGTCTAACATACTCAATTCCCAAACCAAACGTTTTCAAATCCACTTTCCCCACACTTAATTCATGAGCACTTTCACTAGTCTAAGCTAGTCAAGGATTCAAATTAAGGACATTATTATTTTTTGCTTAGAGTTAGTGATGAGCTAAAGTAAAGAACAAGGGGTAAAATAGGCTCAACATTGGTTTGCAAAGAATAATGAAAAGGTTAAGGCCATATGGGTATGTAAGCTGAGTGAAACAAGGCCTCAATCATATAAGTATATGCATACATTAAACAATGGAAATATAGAATCAAGCAAGACAAAGATCACAATTTTAGAGAGAACAACACACACCAAAAATAAAATATTGGTTGATAAAATACAACCAATCAAATAAGCTCAAAAATCTCACAGGTTTTGTGTATTCGAGCTCTAAACCATGTTCCAAAATAATATTTCTTCAAACAAGTTTAATAAAAAGTTTTAATTTAAATTAGTGAAATACTCTAAAAAGTTTCTTGAAAAAGAAAATATTACTTTAACCAAGTGGTAAAATATGCACAACAATCAAGAAAATATGCAATTAAACATGCAAATGCAACAACTAATTTAACAAAGAGAATTTAAATATTGGTGTTGAGACAGGAAAGTACTAACCCACGGAGATCGGTATCAACCTCCCCACACTTAAAGATTGCACCGTCCTCGGTGCATGCAAAGATGTGCAGGTGGGCGGGGGTTGTGGTTCCTCAGCCGGTGCTTCTTTCGTTCTGCTCTTCGCCGATGGCTTGTTAGAGGCTTTCTCATTACCCTTTTTGGTGGCCATCCTAAAAGGGAAAAGAGTAGTAGCATGTAAGTCCAAGGAAGAGGACAGTGCAAGTAATAATCGATGTCCAGGTAAGGAAAATAGTGAACGAAAGACATGGTCGTGATTCCATGTGATCAATTCATCAATGGAAATATAGCAAGGCATGGTAAGTATTGGATGCAAGATGTTTATTAGCATGCCGGCAAAGGCATGAGTAGTATAGATTAAGCATCAAAAATTAAAAATGTATTATTACTCATAACAAACCGACAATCACATTTGTATTGATAATTATAATTAATTAATAAAATGTGGAAAGTGTTTTGTGAAAAACAGGCATTAGAGTAGAAGGATAGAATAATGAAGAATGCACAATGCCATACGGGCTTTTTCATAAACACTTAGTATGCATGTTTAATA
Source organism: Arachis duranensis (assembly GCF_000817695.3). Taxonomy (NCBI): domain Eukaryota; kingdom Viridiplantae; phylum Streptophyta; class Magnoliopsida; order Fabales; family Fabaceae; genus Arachis; species Arachis duranensis. Next base: position 67,375,267 of record NC_029778.3, read on the forward strand.
TGATAGGGGGAGAATGAAATTGGAACATGCAAGCATTCCAAAAACAATTAATATGAATTGTCAAACAACTCCATAATAATCCACAAGCAATAGTATAAGACCTAAATAAAGTTCCAACACCAATATAAAAATGCATGAAAAAGAAAGAAAAAGAGACCATAAATAATTATGCTAAAAAGAAAATTAAAAAGAAAGAAAAATAATTAAATGCAATAATTAAAAGATGAATGAAAGTATGCAATTAAATGAAGTAGAAGAAAGTGAAAAAGAATAGGGATGAGAAGGGAGGAGAGAAAAGTGCAAAAGGTAGAAGAAGAATGAAGAAAAGAAGAGGGAGGAATAGAAGAAAGAAATAGGATGTGAAAAGAGAAGAAAAGAAAACTGATTAGGTGGCGCACTACGTGCAAGGTGCATGGCGCTAATGGCGCGAACGCGTCACGCACGCGGACGCGTGGGTGAGCGTATAGGGGAGGGACGCGAGAGCGTCCATCATGTGCACGCGCGATTAGGGATCGTGCAAAACGCACGAAGCCATCCGGACTCCCACACAACTCTCTGTGCGAAACCCCAATAACGCTGATTTACACACCCACGCAGACGCATCGGTAACGCTTACGCGTGGGTTGAACTTTTTGCAGGGGGCACGTACGCGTGTGGCACGCGTACGCGTGGTGTGGCTTGTGCGCCACGCACCGCTCCGGCACATCTCTCGCGCAACTCTCTATTCAGTTTCGCTACACAAATGGCGCGTGCGTGTCGTAGACGCTTGCGCGTCGTTCACCCCTTTTTTTTACTATGCAAAATGTAGAATGCAGTATGCAGATGCTGATGTAGATGCAGATGTTATGAATAATTCTAGGTTCAATAAAAGAAAATAAATCTCAAAAACAAACAAAACTAAATAAAGTTATAATTGAAAAAGGAACGATCATACCATGGTGGGTTGTCTCCCACCTAGCACTTTGGGTTAAAGTCCTTAAGTTGGACATTTGATGAGCTTCTTATTATGGTGGCTTGTGCTTGAATTTATCCAAAAATCTCCACCAATTTTTGGAATTCCAGTAGCCTCCGGGATCCCAAACTAGGCGCAGAAAGCCTTCAAGCAAGTTTAAGCAAGTGACAAGACCCCAAGAGTATTGATTGCTAGAATGAATTCCGGGGTCCCAAATCTTGCTTTTGCACCCGTCTTCTTGTTGAGCAATATTGTTCCATCTGGGTGACAAGAAGTCTGAATTCTCACTGAAACGGACAAACAACATCCTAGACCCATTCAATTGAGCTCTACACCGACCTTTGCGTTTAAACTTTGAGCTCACAACCATGTTGAACCTTGCTTGATAACTCCAACCACTAACCATTTTCCTCTTGCTCTTAATGCCGCAAAGAGCTCGAAGTTGACCATCCGTCTCTAGAAGCCCATATTCAAGCCGGAGAGTAAAGGTTAAGGATAAGAATTTTACCCACTTGAATGTTATATTGGACGGTAATGGCTTTGGGAGAGGTGTTTCTAATGATCTTGCAAGCTCTACTCCCTTGTGCTCTTCTCTGACAACTTCCACCTCTTTGCAAGCTACTTCAATTTCAGCTTCTTTCTCTTGGTAGCTTTCTTCTGATTCAATTTCTTCTTCATTGTTTACCAAGAGCATGGGAGGTTGTGCTTCTTCTTCTTTAAACTCCATATCAAGTCCAATGGGAGAGGATTCAAATGTAGATAAGAATTCATTAATGATTGAATCCATCTCTTGATCGTCCCCTTCAAAGTCTTCAACCATGATATGCCTTGGAGGTTGTACACCCTCCTTAACATCAATTGAAAACGTCTTAGAAGGAGGCTCTATGATTTGAGTTTTCCATGGAGGTTCTGCATCTCCTAAGTCTTCAACCACTTTTTCCTCTTCAATGGCAGGGTAGCTTCTTCCAATTGTTCCAATACAAAATCGTGCTGCTCACTGTCCACCGGAGTTTCTAACTTCTCCTTCATGCCACGTTCTTCAGTAGATTCTCCACATGAAGCCATGGGGGTTCCTTGAATGTCTGAACGTCGGGAAGGTAATTGATTTATCGCTTGATCCAGTTGGCGAAGGGTTGCATGAAGTTTTTCCACTATTTTCTTGAGACGATCCCTTGATTCTTGTTGCGCTCGGCTATCATAAGTAGGATCATAGTGCTCTTGGATTGATGGATATGGAGATGGTGAATATTGAGGTGGTGGTTCTTGGGAGTAACTGGGTTGAAATTGGGGTGGTTCTATATATGGTTCATATGGCTCATAAGGTGGTTGTATGGTGGTTGAGGGTTAGGGTCATATGGAGGTGAATGGCTGTAGGGGGCTTGTGAGTATGGTGGTTCAAAATTACGTGGAGGAGGGGGTTCATAGGTATTTTGTGGTGGGTGTTGATTGTCACGAAGAGGTCCACCATAACCATTAACTTGGTGCGCATCATAGAATGGTTGTTGATAGTGCCTTGGAGGTGGCTGTTGCCAAGACGGTTGATCAAATCCTTGTGACTCCTCCCATCTTTGATTGTCCCATCCATGACCCAAGCTTTCATTGTAATCTCCTCTTCCTGTAACATGATTATAACCAAACTCATAGCCAAAGGGGTGAGAATTCATAATAACTAACAAAAATTAAAAACAAAAAAACAAAAATAAATAAACAAGAAAAAGAAAATATTTACAATAACCAATAATAAGGCACACGTTTGCAATTCCCCGGCAACGACGCCATTTTGACGAACTAACTTTCTATCGGTAAAGAAATTCGCAAATATAATTGCGTTGTAAGTATAGTTTCTAAACCAACAGAAAATCGTTTCGTACAAAAGTTTTGGTTGTCACTTAAGCAAACCCAATAAAATTTATAACCGAAGTATTTAAACCTCAGGTCGTCCTCTCAAGGAATTGCAGGGAGGTGTGTTTTATTATTGGTTATGGAAAACAGTATTTTTTGGGTTTTTAAAAGGTTTGCACAAGAGAAATAAATTATAGGAAATAAATTAATAATGAGAAAACTCTTGGCAAGGTATGAAAATTAGAACTCCTATCCTAGTTATCCTTATCAGGTGTGATGAGAATTGTGTTTTAATCCCGCTTAGTTATCCCTTATTAAATAAAGAAAAGTCAAGTGGACTAATTAAATTAATCTCTCACGTCCTAGTCAATTTCTAGGAAAAGACTAGAGTCATTGGAATTCAAATCAATTAGCAAAAATAACAATTATCAATCACGATGAGTTTGATAACTCAAGAGTTTCCAATTAATCAATTAAAGCCAAGAATGTAAAAAGCTGAATAAAAATCATAGATCTGAAATACATCAAATTGCATTAGTAAATGGAAATCAATATAAACATAAAGAGTTCATAAACTAAATTGAGAAAATAAATAAAAGAAACATTGAACCTGTGATTGAAGAAGATGAAATCCTAATCCTAATAGAAATCCTAATCCTAATCCTAATCCTAATTCTAAGAGAGAGGAGAGAACCTCTCCCTCTAAAAACTACATCTAAACCTAAAACTATTAATTACCAGCTTATGCTCCGTATGAATTGAGACTCTGCATGTTTCCTGGCTTTATTTTGTGTTTCTGGGCCAAAAACTGGGTCAAAATGCGGCCCAAAATTGTCCCCAGCATTTCTTGAATTTTCTGCAGATTGCGCATGTCACGCGTACGCGTCGGTCACGCGTACGCCTCGTTTGACGATTTTCCTCTCCACGCGTGCGCGTCAGGCACGCGCTCGCATCATTTGCGCAAACTCCAATCCACGCGTACGATAAATATGATGAATGTCTGCCCTATTGGCTGTGATATCACATATCGGTTAATGCCAAACCCGACACAAATCCGGTCGACAACTCCCGGATTAGTCTCTCTATTGCGCATAAGGAGGAATAATTCTGAGGGATGAGTACCCTACCACCTTCTCCTTTCAGAGGGAAATATTCCGAAGGAGCGTGCCCTACCACCTTCCTCTGGTTGTCGCATGTTTCCATGGGTTAGTGCCCTACCACCTTGCAATCAGAGAGAAATTGCATTTTCAGAAGGAATAATTTCGAGGAATAAGTGTCCTACCACCTTCTTCTTTCAGAGGGAAACATTCCGAGGGAGAGTGCCCTACCACCTTCCTCTAGTTGCGAGAATCACGAGTGAGAAGCCTACCTTCAACTCTCACATCCGAACATATGCGGGAGTCTACCACAGCCCCTACGACGGAGAACAATGCATATCATAATCATGTATTTAATCTTAGAGGCCACTCCTCATAGCACACTTCCACTCATACTCATTCCATCAACCATACTCATTCTTAAGTTCCTTTCCGAACTCCTTAGTTTATCAGTTTCTCAATTCATATGTCTTTCTTCCTTCACACTCTACCAAACCCATCCTCAGTAAACCAGAAATCTAAGCCTCCGTCCTCTAACTTTTCAAAATAATCATCAACTAAACCCTTAGCCTATTTCCATTATTTCCATACTCAAATCTAAGTCCAAAAGCCTTAAAATAGTGTTATAGAAGCTTACAACCTTGTTGGGAAGGTGAAATAGTTGAAAACATAGTTTAAATTTATGAAACAAGGCGTGTGCGTATGCACAAAGCTGTGCTCACGCACACCCAGGAAGATTTTAAAAGTGTGCGTATGCATAGGGGTGTGCGTACGCATAGGAACTAAAACTTATAAAGTCTGTTCACTCACACAACCTGTACTAGCGCCCCCAACAGACGACCCTTCCCAATTTGTACGTGCGTACAGGTTGTAAAACTTCCTTGGTGTGTGCGTGCGCACAAGTCTGTGCGTACGCACATACCAGAAATCACAAAATTCTGCAACTCTGCAGAATTTCAGATTTCGACCCCAATCATTGAATGATCATAACTTTCTCTTCAAAAATCTAAATTTTACAAACTTTATATCAAATCGAAGGGTTTTCAATAATCTTTAACTCTAAACCAAATCAACAAATTTTGAAAACCGAGGCAAAAGTTATAATCAGACAAAGTTCACAAAAAATCCATTTTTAACCAAAAGTTTACAATTACCAACTTTTTCCCATTTTCACAACTCAATCCAACCAAAACCAAATAAAACCATTCCAACTCCATTTTTCATCAACATCTAACCTTTATATCATATTACACCATTCGTACCATCGATTCCATCACACTTCCTCATTCTCAACCTCAACATCAATTATATAACACTAAAAATCAACCCTCCACCAACACTTCCATGCATCAATCATAAATCTATCAATATCATTCATCATTACCAACATTATTTCATCTTAATCCATATATTCCACACCTAAAATTACTCAACCATTACACCATATATTACTACCGATCCATAATATAGCAACACATAATATCATCAATTCCATATACTAAATTCTACTTGTAAACTCAAATATCAACAATTTACATCACAAAGTCTATCATCCCACCACACTCTATCAACATCAATAACCCCATCAATCATTAACAATCCTCAAAAATCATCATTTCCCAATTCCCACATTATACATCAACATCATCAATAATCACCAACAATACCAACAACTCTCAACTACCATAACAAATATCAACATTTAATATCACAATTTATCAACTCCTTAAACACTCATCTCCAATTACGAACAACATTAATATTCATCATTACTCATCAACCACATCAACAACCCTCAACAATTAACATCAAATCATATATAATTAATCATACACCAACCATATCCAATCTTATCTTAGGGTCAACTAGCCTAAGTTTCCAGAAACATTACATGTTACATAAAGGGAACCGAAACCATACCTTGGGCGATTCCCAAAACGTCCCAAACATCAAAACGAAGCCACCAAACTCGATCCAAAGCCTCAACCAACTCCAACAAACACCACAACTCAATCTAACATCATATATATATACCAAATCAAAACCTAAGATACACAAAACAACTAAACACAAGGATTTAGTGGAATCTTAGTTTAGCCAACGAGATTAGGGATAAAATTCATCAATTACGCACTACTAGAGATAACCTAAACAAGAAAAACTACAAAATATACTCAAAAACTAAACCCAAAAATGCGCAGAACATAAGGCTGGAAACTGGGAAGTGAAACGCGATTTCTTACCAGCTTTGCTTAGATAGAAACGTAGAGCTCGACAAGAGTTTCGCGTGGCCGCAAATGGCTCGTCAATTGGACCTCCGTAGCTCAAGTTAAGGCTCCCGGAAGTGGAGGATGAATAGTGTCATCCCTCTTCTCCTCTCCTTTCTAAAATCCGCGGCCCTCTCTCTCTTTGGGTCTTGGGCCCAATTTGGGCCCGGTCCAACCCGTTAGTATTTTGGGTCTGTTTGCCCACTTTGGGCTAAAACCTTTAAGATTAGTGCCCAATTTTCGATTCTAAATTATTTTTATCCTTTCAAAATAATAAATCAACTTCCAAAATATTATTTTCCAAAATATGTGATACTGGACAGACTAGAGCCTGCCAGCGTAGGCACCAGTACGCATTTTTACAAGACTTTTCGAAATAAATATATTTTCCAACTCAGAAAAAATTCATTGAAATCAAATTTCACATTTATATTTTCAAATCAAAACTTCTAAATTTTGAATTTATTCCAGGTAGTAAAATTATTATTTTTATAAAAACGATTTTGTGTGAAAAGTTCAGGCTCTTACAGGCTTTGTCCCGCTTGTTCACTGTTGTGGTGTCGATGTGGGGATGGTGATTTTGTCCCACCCACATTCTTTCTGTTCGTTAGTGTGGCCGAGCATGCAATCCCTGGATTAGCTAGCCTCCAAGAGAAGATGACAGGCACTCTTCCTACGAGACCAGTTTATATATGCATGAGATGTTGTCCCTCTTGGGGATATGCAACAGAAAGACGATATCTGGGTTAGCTACCTGATGTATTAGATTCTGGAAATGTAACCGACACATGAACTCACGGCTTGTAGGACAGAAATGTATCATACTGCATTTCTTTGTATATTGCTTGGAAATTTGTTTGTTTATCTATTTTTTGGCATTTGTGTAATTAAAATATGTGATTATTTGTTTGACTGCTTAATTATTTGTGATTGTGATTATTGGTTCGAGATTATAGTGAAGGCAGTACTTTTTTAAGAGATTGACTAGAAGATTAACTGAATGGTAAATCTTGAAAGGAATGAAAAGTGAATAATGTGCCCCAGGATCCAAATTTAAAAAAAATAACAGTGGAATTAAGTTAATTAATTATGAGAAAAAATTAGTTTAGAGAAGAAAATGGTATTGAGGAATGAGTTAGGAAATAGCGATAGTTGAATCTTAAAAGTTGGAAAGACAAGAAAGGTTTGCAAGAGAAAGATCTATAAGACAAGTAATGATCACTATTGTAAAACAAACTTTCTTTTATATTTCTTTCTATGACAATTTTAAAATTCTCTACTAAGACCTTCGGGTGAGGTTATCACCCCCTACATCTAACACTTTCAGAAAATAGATGACACAATCTACAGAGTCTATTGAGCATCGGACGTGCATTACTTTATATTTGACTTAAATTGTATTTAATTATTTTTTTCGATGTCATTTATTCTTTTAAGAGGATAGAAAATTGTATTATTTGTTATATGTATATAAATATGTATATTTAAGTATACCGGATGTATTTTATTCTTGAAAATGAATGTATTTATTTGAGTTGTAGTAATTATTGACTTCCTTCAAATAATTGGAATATTTATGTGTATATGTAGTATGAAGAAAAAAATGGCTTCTATTTTAAGCTTCGTTTTTAAAAGCTCCTACATATGTAAATAGGTAATACAAGGTATATAAGTAATACTTTTAACATTAGTAATATCATGACTTAAGCATGATATTCTGATAATAAGGGTGTTATATTATTGTATCAGTGTAGTCTTTCTTGTAGAGGTTGAAGAGTAGACTGACTATACTTCATTGCATAATCTGAATGCCTGTCATGTATTAGGTCTAGTTAATAAGACAGAAATTAGAGCATTTATGCGCATAACTGCCTTCAGATTAATACTATTGATTTACCTTTGTATAATTCATGATATTATGTTTGGCCAACTTAATATTGTTGAATTGTGCATATGTGGATGCTAATAATAGATTATCGAAAATAACATAGAAATGTTAGAGAGCTAGTGATGATAGGCTGAGGATATTAGAAATCAAAGGAAGTTAGAATTGGAAAGCTGTGGTTGCATGAATGTTACGTTACCTAGATGCGATTAGGAATTATATGATTGAATTGCTTAATTTTGTGTGAGTTTTGATTTTCTAAGGGGATGCTACCTAATGTAAAGACGGTGAAATTAGAACCAATGTGACCTGTTTGAAAGAGTTCAAATGGAGTTAAAATCAAACTTATTATGTTGATATATGCTTCTAAAATCTTGTGTTGCCAGAACTTAGTCGTAAACCATGTCCCACCGTTGCTCATAACCACACGCTATGCTGCTTTGTCTCGCCGCTGTAGCACTGATAGAGTTCGCACATCCCCGTTGTTGTTGCAGACTGCCGCAGACTCCTCCATTGACGTAGGACTCCTGGCGAACCAGAGTAACATGTCATTGCGCTGCCGCTTCGTCGTCCGGCAATCATTGGACCCTCCTCCCCGGTCGGGCTACTGTTGCTGTGTCGCCGTCCTCGCGCGGGTTGCGCATGCAGTCCTTCAGGCCATTTTAATTTCCTTTTTGCTAATTAATCATATCCCTCAAATTTTGTTCTTAATTATGCCGTAAATTAGATTCATGTCACGGTAAACAAGTTTGATATATGCAACTTCTTGCATTTGCTATTAGCAACCAAATGCACTTTTATCTCAACTACTCATCCATGTGAGAGAACATTTTATTCCACTTCTCTGCTTGTTTGAAAAACCATATATAATAAAATATTTGAATATATATAATCACATGACTATGTATATCTTATTCAACAAATTAAATAAGTATCGCTTTTGTATTTTTGGACTCATGGATTATTATTCTACATACGAAATGCCACCACTAACAATAAAAGTTTGTATATAAAATTCACTGCATCGCCCACTAAACAGACAAATAGCATTTGAGATTACTTGTATATATACAATTATAAATTCACCTAACAAATCAAATTAAAGCTGAATACGATTCAAGCTAAAGCCCCCATTATCAGAACAAAAGCCATTTTGGTGACACAACACTATGATAATATAAATTTAATATGCAATAATAATAATAATAATAATAATAATAATAATAATAATAATAATAATAATAATAATAATAGTAACATTATGAAAGAAAAACTTGCTCTGAATTTTTCTAAAATTATGTGATGTCACATTGATTTGTTTAGAAAACAAAAAAAAGGTCTCATACATTAGAAATCATAACATTACTTATTTATTATAAATCTCATATCTTCAAAAAAAAAATGAAAAATATATGATCCACTCAATCTTTATATAGTATCCAATTTATTTTATGTTTAATAATTAGATCGTCCATAATTTTCAATTTTACAAACTTCCCATATTTATATGTTCGATTATGAAGAAGGGGAATCTATTTAAGAAACACATAAATATATTACTTGAGGATAACATAAATCTCAATGAATTTAAGAATAACGATAGGGATTAAATTTTTTTTCCACCAGCATGAGGCAACTCTTTTAAAATTATTTTATTTATATTAAATTCTAAATTTTAAATCATACACTTTTAATATTAAATTCTAAGATTAATAACCTAAATTTTGAATCCTCCAAAAAAATTAAAATTTTTAAAATTAACAAAAAAATTGAATAATATTGACTAACTAAAAGTTATATATTCTCTTATATATTTTCTAAATTTATTTGCATATTTATACCTCTAAAATTCAGTGTAATGTATTAGCTTAATGATAATAAAAACTATAACAAGAGATATTTATTTGAAAGTGAGGAAGATATTTTGGTTTTGTCCAACATTTGATAAACGGGGGTATCTGGTTCACAATCTTTTTCTTATCTGCTAAGATTCCTGGCCTCCCACCTTACCAACTTAGTATCAGCCGTCATAAATGGAAAAAATTGTGCCAACTTGGTTAATCAACATCTTATAGAATACACAAAGAGAGATAGAGAATCCTCTTATAGTAGCTTCTCCCTCAAAATGTTCCAACTTTCTCTGACTATTTGCCACAAAAAAAAAAAAAAGAAAAGTTATTAACATATAGAAGAGATTATTCAAGATTATCTTTATTCACAGTACATAGTATCAGGTCCCTCTGTGTATGCTTGTAGAAAAACTTTCGATACCCATCACACAACTTACCACCTCCATTTCCCACTTGCATGTCTTCAAAACCCTAATATAAATTATTACTCAAATAAACTAGTATTTAGCTAGCAAGATTTTCTAGGAACAGGACAATACTTTTTAATATTTTCTACGTATAATTAGATTTTAAGTTTTCAAGATTTTGAATACATTGAAAACTCTCTCATTTACTATTATTCAAAAAAATAAGTATAAAAACTAACTTCTGGTTAGGTAATATTAGCCAACTGTTTTATAATAAAATCATTTTTGAACTCTACTTTATTAAAATTTAAAATTAGTTAATATTAACTGAAAAAAATTAACTCTTTAATTAAACTCTTATTGAAAATGTTAATCACTGTTTTTAGGGAATTGGTTAATTATATTAAAAATTAAAAATAAAAAGTGTATTTTGAATTTAACTTAATAATTATATAAAATCTGCAAAACATATATATATCTTTTTATTTTTATGTGATTTGTTAGTTGAACTTATATAATAATTGTCAAATTAAATCTAATTGTTTAAATATATTTTTTGATAGATTAATATAACGTAGTAAAATGATAATGTTCCACCTTTGGTAACAATTATTTGTTCCCTTTTTTCCCAATGAAGATTTATGCTAAAGTTCCTAAAAAGATATTGACACAACACAAGATGAGCAGAAAAACGACAATTAATTATATAATTACTCGTGTCTTATTAATGGCAAAATTAAAACCTTTTGGTTAGCTTGTGATGCAGCAAAACTACAAAAGTGCATGGTAACTAATGCTCTTTTCTCTTCCCTTTATTGACCGAATCATTTGAACTGTGACACCCTGCTTTGGATTCCTAATGTTCCCTTATCTTTCAACCTCTTCAATTTGTCTTGCCCCTTAGCCTATATTTGGATGGAGGAGTTTGGAGGAAAAAAAAAATTAAGGGGCTAATTTATTATTTTAACTTAAATAAATTTTAAATGAAATTATTGAAGAAATACGCATGATATCATTTTATTTATATTATTTAAAATAAAGTAAAATAAATATTTTCTCTTCTTACCCTTATCATACACATATCCTTTCACCAATTAAAAATATTAAAAAAAATCACAATAATACTGAGTATTTTAAAATAAGTAATCACATAATTCACACCTAAATTAAATAAGAGTAATATTAGAAAATCAATTTTTAAATTAATCTCATTCAATTTTTTAAAAATTATTTTATTTATTTTAAATTTTAGATCTTAGATTTTAGATTATAAACTCTAAACTCTAAACTTAAATCTTTAAAAAAATAAAAAATTAAAATTAAAATTAAAAAAGAAAAAAAGAAAAACTAGTTAATGTTAATTAACTACTAGTTAATTTTCTATACTTTTCATTAAATAAGTAGAATCGATAATTGTGGTTGAGCTTATAGTTTTATGTGTCTCATGTAAATATGATTCTCATATTCGACTCTACTCATCATCCCACAAATTAAACCCTCTAACAATAATAATTTTCAACTTTACTGCTTTCACTAAATTATTAAAGTATAGTTATACCGTGAGTTATATGATTATTTTAAGATCGTATAACACTTATTCGCGGTCATGTCCAGCTTTAACAATAATTAAAAATGTACCTTCAAATAATTAATGCACTTGCTTTGAAATCAAGCAATCTTTTAGCTCCAAGTAACATGATATTTTTAGGATTAGACTATAAAAACTACTATTCAAAAAGAGGAAAAGCTTGCTATCTTTGCTATTATGCCTTCCGACAGATGAAAGAATCTAAATGATTAATAACATAATATACTAACTAATGTTATAGTTAAGGGGCCAAAATGAAACATAAGCTATGTTTAAGGAATGCAACCAAATTCAGGAAACAAGTTGGAAAAAGAGAACTTTTCAACCTATATTAAGCGCGTGGTTAGCATAATCCAAAACCATTTGACACATGTAGTAATGGTCTGGGCCGAGCCAAGTATACGAAATTTTCCGTGATAATTTAGTTTGTCTTCAAATAAATAATGTTATTAGCATTGGAACACTTGTTTATACTTTGCATCTGACTCTTGGCGTATACACTTAGATCTTGACGAATGAGTCTAGTTAATATCATACTAATCAAATTTGTATTAAATGAATAATTTATATATATTTGAAAAAGAATAACATTATAGATTAAGCCTTTTTATGAATCAAGTCCAACTAAAATAAATAGTAAGATTTAGAATAATAATATTTATAATTGATTTTTGTTATATTTAATTAATTTAACTAAACTTAGTTAACAAAAAAATTTAAAAGTATCGTATTATTTTTTAGCAAGACTCGTATATTTATTACTTCCTTAACGTTCTGAAATTACGATATTATTAGACGATCCACTTTTATTTTTCAGTGAGATATATATAACAAATTATATATACATTTCTTATAACTTAAACTTTTAAGTTAAATGATTATCATGATATGACTTTAGCATTTTTATGATTTATTTTAAACATTTAGAGTTTATTTTTCGTTATAAAAGAAAATATGAGCCTATAAAAAACACATTGCAAACTTATAGAATTTAAGATTTTTTATTATGTAACGAGTATGCAATGAGTATATATTACAAATTTTTAGTTGTACTCTTTATAATTAAACATTTTTATGAAGTTTTAAAATATTAATTTTTATTGTAAATATTTTTTTAATTATTGTAAGAACTTTTCTAAGATTTAAAAATTTGTTTAAAATATTATAAATACTATAAAAATTTAAATGGGTTGAGATATCCTAAGATTTGTACAACTATTATAATTAAATATTTTTATAAAATTTTAAAATTTTTATTATAAGCACTTTGCTAATATTTAAACATTCTTTACAAGATGTTATGAGTACGTTAACAATTTATAAATACTGATTTTATACTCGTTATATAATAAAAATTATTAAACTTGATAAGAATGTATGAGTTTTTTATAGACTCATATCTTCTACTAAATGGTGAGAGACATTTAGACCACATGTTAAAAATAACCTTATTTCATTTGTATAATAAATTATATTCTTTTATTTGTATAATAAAAATTTTAAATTTTATAAAACTGGTTATAATAGAAGTTGGAATTCCTAATAAATCAGTTCAAGTAAAATCGAATTACACAAGTATGAAGTCGCTAGTAAATCGGTTTACATAAATTAATTTAGGTTTAATTATTCTGTTAGTTTTTATAATTTCGTAAAATTTTTAATTAAGTCTTTATACTTTTTTTTAATTGAGTTTTTATATCAAATTTTTTTTAGTTATTTCTTTCTTAGTAGTAATTGGTTTAATTATATAGGAACCCAACTAAAAAAAATTAGTGTAGGAACTCAAATAAAAGGAAAAAAAGTATAGAGACTCAATTTAAAAAAAAATTTGGTGCAAAGATTCAATTAAAAAAAATATATATAAGAACTTAATTAAAAATTTTGCGAAATTATAAAAACTAAATTAAATCAAGTTTAAGTTAATTTATAATAAAATGTTATTTTACTAAATTAATTTAAGTTAAAATGATTTATACAATAAGGGTAAATCAATTAAACTTCAAGCGATTTATTGAGAATATATAGTAAATTGTTTTAAGTTAGATCCATTTCTATAAGCACAATTTCGAAATAAAAATCAAAATAGGACGATTAAATGATATTACCAGCCAAGCAATTTAAGATGGTGATTTACCTCTACTTTATTTTATAGAATTTACACAAATGTGCAATTAGATGTGTCTTTCACATCTCCTTTAACGTTCAATTCCTCCCAAATCCAGTCACAAAAAAAAACTTCCTCCCAAATCCACTCACCAAACAAAAAATTCTTCTCAAATCCAAGTGGGATTTGAATTGAAGAACCCAACAGGCCTCATGTTAGTGTAATGGTTTATGTTGCACGGAAGTGAATCTCCAATTTTTAAAGGGCATAAGATCACTACGGTGTACCTTTTCCCATTTAATTAATTTATTACACAAATTAAAAATAAGAAAGATTATTCTGTTCGAAACACCATAGTACACTTATCTTTTTCTTTGTAGCCAAAGAGATCCTTTGCACAAAGATTTGTCATGCTTTTCTTCTACAGGATCGGTCTTTCAAGATCAAATTAGGGTCAGGCACACACCCTTTGTCTAAAAACGCTTAAAAACGCTTACATATCAGGCTACTTTTAAAGATACTCATTTGGGGAAGAACAAAAAGTCCTCACAAGAATATAATAATATATAGATAACATACAACATTTGATTGATAAGAAACCCCAATCAAGAAAACTAGTTATTAGTTTACTTTTTCTTTAGTTTTTTAGTTTTGTAACTAATTTTTGCTGTATAGTGTTTGTCTTCGGTATATATATGACTCTGTAAAATAGCCTCGACTTTTAAAAAAGATATATTCATATATATACACTACAAGAAAAAATAATATTTATAACAAAAAAATTATTATAAAAAATAAAAATTTTGAAACAAAAGGATTTTGTAACAAAAAAGGGGCCATTGCAGTATATCCTGTTATAAAAAGTTTTTGTAACAAAAAATAAAACTGTTACAATTCAAAGTGATATTTTGTAACGAATTTGAAAACAAATTTTGATCTTCAAAGTATTTTTAGTGACAATTTATTTTTTTCTATCATAAAATTTTTTACAAAATATAACTTAATTTTGTAACGTTTTTTTTCTTTAATTACAAAAGCAAAATAATTATTTTGTAATCATATTTTTTAATACAAATTGCATGCATAATTTACTAAATTATTTTTTAAATTAACTAATCTATTAACTATTTTAATAAGCAGGTCTATATTTATATAATATGCAAAAACATACATAATTCAAACATGCCTCATTTAGCCAAAATTGTTTTAAAACAAAATAACCTTAGTAGTACATTGATTAGTTCTACAAGTTATATGTCTTGCATAAGTTCAACCAAAAGTTAAAAGTTCTAACATAGATTAGTGTCTCTATGAATCAAAATATTCTTGAGCCCTCAAGGTAGTATGTGATCACCATTTCAGCACTCCTGTAAATAAAAAAACAAAACAAAAAATTAGAAACAAGATATAACACTAATTATAATTTTTTTCATTAAGTTTTATCCAAAATCTTTGGAAAAATTTTGGCAGAACCTCCCCTAAAACTTGGATATTTTCACCGTTTACGGTTCCAACAAAAACAACCAATTCACAACTTATTTCTCAGTCAATACACAACCAAATTTATCAAACCAAATAATAGAACATTTGTCATTTCTCAACTATGACACAAGTAAAATGTCATAAAATAAATCCTTATACTTTAATAAAAATTCGGACATGATCTCTTCTGAAAATAAGACTTAAGCACTCTTATGGGTCCCAACCAAACAATTTACCAAACTCTTTTCAACCATTTCCAGTGTCAAATTAATTCAGAATCAAACAAATTCTAACATTGAATCAGCCATATAACGCTAAGGTTAATCTTTAATTTTATGAACTCATAACTGTTACTAAGACATTCTTACCACTCTATCTTCTTTCCTATTTTTAATATAGCAAATAAACTCGGAATTGCGTAAACTTTATGTCCAGACGTTCATCTTGAAATAAGCTTTCTAACAAACCAAAGATCATAATTTTCTGATTTCTCTAGCCTTAGAAATAGAGAAAAAACCGTGACTATTCTGCAGTGCGTAAAACCAGAAAACAACAGCAACATGTGATATTCAAAATTCAGTATAAAATCTAAATTAAATCCAATGACCTTAAAAATTAATATGGTTCAACTTCACTCATCCAGGTTTCTTTTTCAATTAGTTTTGGGTTAATACCATTTTTAATAA
This sequence comes from Arachis duranensis, assembly GCF_000817695.3. Classification (NCBI taxonomy): domain Eukaryota; kingdom Viridiplantae; phylum Streptophyta; class Magnoliopsida; order Fabales; family Fabaceae; genus Arachis; species Arachis duranensis. The sequence goes on from NC_029778.3 coordinate 67,391,427, forward strand.
AGAAGTTACATAACCTGGAAATTAAGTAAAAATGAGTCAGAATCTCTTTTAGAAGCCAACAAGCTTAGTACCTTTCAATTTGAATAACTTTTATTACAAAACTCCAATTAAGCTAAATTTTGGTTTGAAAACTCCTAGCTCATCCAGAAACAAGTGTGTCTTAGTTGCAATCCAATTGCTGTTCAATTCTAAGAGTTACAAGCATTGGAAGCTGATGCATAGCTTGCTGAAATATGTTTCTTTCCAGGTTTGACCATCAATATTCAAAAATTCACAACTTCCAATCCTTAACTCCTAAAATTCTGAAGTTTTAGAGCAATAAACTAAGTTAATCAATTTTTATAGCAAAATTAGTTTTACTCCAAAACTCAGCTCGTAGAAGTTGCAGCAAGACAAACAAGTTGCTGCCCTGTTTGACCTTTTCTGTTGTAGGACAGATTTAACAACCTAACTTTAAAAATTCTCCATAAATTGTATATTTAACAAAAAGATCTCAAATTTTTCAGTTTAGTTTCTTATATTCCCAAGGTTAACTCAGACTTGGTCTCATACAATTCTGATCATTACATAATTAGTTATAGATTTTCAAAGTTTCTAACTCCGTTTTAAAGTAATGCAAAAAATCAGATTTTACTATTCAACTTTGAAAAATCATAACTAACTCTCTAGTTAATACGAAATCTTCAAAATTGAATATTAATAACTATACTTGTTGTAGTTTGCTTAGATTTTAGTCTCATACTATTCCAATCTCTATTAAGTTGCTGGTGCACTTTCAAAGTTGCCGTTTCATTTCAAAACTCTAATTTTCAACATAAATTTTAGCATTTCAAGTTTAAATTTCAATATTTCTCAAAATTAACTTCAAAACAATCACCAACCAATTCTACCACCATACCAACATATTTAATAACCAGCTCAACAGTAATCAACTAATACAATCCATCAAGATTCAGCATTCAATCGCTCATCAACAATTCGTAATTCACACGCAATCAATCTATTTCACAAAAACCACAAGCTCAATCACATTTTCAGCCACAATTCAATATCCACATAACCAATCAATTACTCATAAAAATTAAACCTATTTGTAGTCATTCAATAAATTTTATAGACATTCTAAAATTAAAGTCATTTAAGTTAAACCCCCTACCTCGATGTCGCCTTAATAATGAACTCGACAATAGTAGTAGGATTTCTGATGACTCTTCACTCTCCTAGCAGTAGCGGTGGCAGTGACATTAGAACTAGAATGGTAATCCTGACAGCCCTCTCCAACAGCAACAATAATAATTCAAAATTTTGGTAACTGACAAAGAATAGAATGGAGACAAGGTAGTAAAATTAAGATAACCATAAAGTAAAAATAGAAGTAGAACAAGTTAAAGGAGTGAAGGACCTAAACTGAAATAGAGTCTGCAATAACACCTCCATCACTGGCCCCAACGGCAGTAGCATATAGCTCCAGTAGCAACCACCATGGCATAGTGGCTTCAGCAGTGGTTTTCGATGGCAACAGCGGCGTGCAGATCGACGGGAACCTCCGTCTCCAGCAACGACAACAGCGATACGAGCCCCTATCATCCCCGTCACGTCTCTCTTCTTTGCGAACTCCTATCTCTCTCTTCGGGCTCGTCGGTGTTGGCAAAGGTGGCGGCAACGAACCCTAACAGAAGTATTATACAATTTTATACAATTTTATAAAAATAACCAATTATAAAATTTGCACAAGAATAACCAATTATAAAATTTTTTAAACTAAATTGTATAAAACTTCTATTATTGAATTTTAATTTCAAATAACCAATTATAAAATTTGCACAAAAATATTAATTAATTAAACTCCAAATATTAATAAAACTAATTTAATTATTCTTAATAGATTAGTTTATAAAATAAGAAGTTTAAGTTAATAATAAGTCATGACTTTTTCTTGATAAAAGTTACTTAAATTAAGCTATACAATTCTTTTTTATTTTTCAATTACTAAAATTACGCAAAATATTCAATTATAATAAAATTACTTAAGAATCTTAATTAATTTATAATGAAATTATCTCCATTTCTAAAATTATAAAGTTTAAACTTAATAAGTTAAAATCACAATTTATTTATATTTAGATTTTCAAAAATGCAGGATGTTACAAAATAAAATTATTTTAAAAAAATATATACATAATTTTTTTTATTCTTAAAATGTTTAACATTTTGAAAAAAAAATTGTTATAAAATAGGACTCTGAAGAAAAAGCTAAGAGAAGTTAAAGCACAACACTCTAGAGAGGACCTTATAGAGAATTTCAAAAAAGAAGCAGACATGGCAGCCGAACCCAACAACAATGCAAGAGATGCAAGGAAGATGCTTGGTGACTATGCTGCACCAACTTCCAACTTCTATGGAAGAAGTATCTCAATTCCTGCCATTGGAGCAAACAACTTTGAGCTTAAGCCTCAATTAGTTTCTCTAATGAAGCAGAACTACAAGTTTTATGGACTTCCATAAGAAGATCCTCATCATTTTCTTAACTAAATTCTTGCAGATCTGTGATACTGTTAAGACCAATGGGGTTGATCCCGAGGTCTACAGACTTATGCTTTTCCCCTTTGCTGTGAGAGATAGAGCTAGAACATGGTTGGACTCACAACCTAAAGAAAGCCTGAACTCTTGGGAAAAGTTAGTCAATGCCTTCTTGACCAAATTCTTTTCACCTCAAAAGATAAGTAAGCTCAGAGTGGATGTCCAAACCTTCAGACAGAAGGAAGGTGAATCCCTCTATGAAGCTTGGGAAAGATACAAGCAATTAACCAAAAGGTGTCCTTCTGACATGTTTCCAGAATGGAGCATCATATGTATATTCTATGATGATCTGTCTGAAATGTCACATATGTCATTGGACCATTCTACTGACGGATCCCTTCATCTAAACACACCTGTAGAAACCCAGGAACTCATTGAGATAGTTGCAAATAACCAGTACATGTACACTTTAGAAAGAAATCATGTGAACAATAGGACGACTCAGAAGAGAGGAGTTCTTGAGATTGATACTCTGAATGCCATATTGGCTCAGAACAAAATATTGACTCAGCAAGTCAATATAATTTCTCAGAATCTGACTGGATTGCAAGTTGCATCTGGCAGTGCTAAAGAAGCCTCCTCTAAAGGAGAAGCTTATGACCTTGAAAATCCTGTAATGGAATAGGTAAATTACATGGGAGAATCCTATGGAAATATCTATAATCCTTCATGGAGGAATCATCTAAATTTCTCATGGAAGGATCAACAGAAGCCTCAATAAGGCTTCAACAACGATAATGGTGGGAGAAATAGGTTTGGCAATAGCAAGCCTTTTCCATCATCTTCTCAGCAACAGACAGAGAATTCTGAGCAGAGCCTCTCTGGCTTAGCAAACATAGTCTCTGATCTATCTAAGATCACTCTCAGTTTCATGAATGAAACAAGGTCCTTCATGAAAAATTTGGAGGCACAAGTGGGTCAGCTGAGTAAAAGAGTTACTGGAACTCCTCATAGTACTCTCCTAAGCAATACAAAAGAGAATCCCAAAAGAGAGTGTAAGGCCATAACTATAACCAAAATGGCCGAACCTGGAGAGAGTGAAAAGGCAGTGATTCCCAATGAGGAAGACCTCAAGGGACGTCCACTGACCAACAAGGAGTTCTCTATTGAGGAACCAAAAGAATCTGAGGCTCATACAGAGTCCATAGAGATTCCACTGAACTTAATTTTGCCATTCATGAGCTCTGATGAATATTCTTCTTTTGAAGAAGATGAAATCATTACTGAAGAGCAAGTTGCTTAGTATTTAGGAGCAATCATAAAGCTAAATGCCAAGTTATTTGGTAATAAGACTTGGGAGGATGAACCTCCATTGCTCATTAATGAACTAAACGCCTTGGTTCAGCTGAAGATACCTCAAAAGAAACCGGATTCTGGAAGGTTCTTAATACCTTGCACCATTGGCACCATGACCTTTGAGAAGGCTCTGTGTGACCTGGGGTCAGGCATCAACCAGAAACTAGGAATCTTTGAGGTACAAGATGCAAAAATCTCATTTGAGATGGCAGACAGATCGATGAAAAAGGCTTATAGACTTGTAGAGGATGTCTTAGTGAAAGTTGAAGGCCTTTACATCCCTACTGACTTCATAATCCTAGACATTGGGAAGGATAAGGATGAATCCATCATCCTTGGAAGACCCTTCCTAGCCACATCAAAGGCTGTAATTGATGTGGACAGACGAGAGTTAGTCCTTTAGTTGAATGAGTACTACCTTTTGTTTAAGGCTCAAGGATCTTCCTCTGTAAGCATGGAGAAGAAGCATGAAAGGCTTTATCCAATTATCTCCATACAGAGTCAAGCAGAGGCCTCACACTCAGACTCTAAGTTTGGTGTTGGAAGTCCACAATCATGCTCTAAACAATTGTGAAGCTCTGAAAAGAGCTCATTGTCAAGCTATTGACATTAAAGAAGCGCTTATTGGGAGGCAACCTAATTTTATTTATTTATCTATGTTAGTTTATATTTTCTTTAGGATGATGATCATGTGGAGTCACAAAAACAACTGCAAAAACTAAAGCGAAATAAAAAACAGCATAAAAAATAGCACACCCTGGAGGACGAGCTTACTGGCGTTTAAACGCCAATAAGGATACCAAAATGGTCGTTTAACACCCAGCCTGGTATAATTCTAGGCGTTAAACGCCAGAACTAGTAGGTAGACTGGCATTTAACGCCAGAAAAGGGGAACAGCCTGGCGTTTAAATGCCAGGAATTGCACACAGACGGCGTTTAACACCAAGGAAGTGCAGGGATGAAAAATCTTTGACACCTCAGGATCTGTGGACCCCACAGGATCCCTACCTCCCCCACCTCACTCTCTCTCCTCTTTACACCTCTCTATGACACTCTACCCAAAACACCACTTGATGACAAGTCATCATATACCCATTTTTCAAGCTAATTTCACTTGTTTTATTAGTCTTTATGCACTTTCTTGCATCCTAAGTAAGTGATTTGGAATAAAAATACATAACTTCTTTAAATCAAGCAACTACCATTAAATTGATGCTAAATCATGAGGTTTGAGCAAGAATTAATTGATTTTTAATGAATTATAAACCTTATGAATTTAGAGATACTTTGAGTGGTTGTTTTGGTTTCTTGTAGGTGAAGAAAGAAAGAAAAAAAAGGAAAAACGTGGCTTAAGAAAGCGTGGCCCAAGAGATAAGAAGTGTGGCGCATGAAAGGGAGGAAGCAAACATTGCCCTCCACAAGGGCACACTATCCTCCAGGAGGGCAACATAATGAAACAAGTTTTGAGAAGCAACACTGCCCTGCCCACAACAAGGGTACCAATGCTTGCCACAAGGATCGAACTTGGCACCATGAGGAAGCAAGGAACTAGGCCTTACTTTGGTGCCAAGAAAACCAAGGAAAAGAAGTAGCGTGTGCCTCCACCGAGTTTCGAACGCGGGGCTTCACTTTTGGAAACATTGCCCTGCCCTCCGCGAGGGCAGGGCAGCATTTTGTGGTGCACGGCCAGCGCACAAGAATCTGGCGCACCAAGGAGTCTCGGCCAGCAAGCACGCACGCAGGGGCAGAATCTGGCGCACCAAAAAAACTCTGCCCTGCCCTCCACAAGGGCAGGGCAGCATCCTGCAGCACCAACACGCACGCACCAAGGGCCGCACGCACAATTTTCTGCCCTGCCCTCCACAAGGGCAGGGCAGCCTCCTGGAAGCCAATTTTTCATGGGCTGAAAATTGGATTAAAAATCCAATTTAATTCATTTCTTCACCAAATCAAAAGCCCATCCAAATCCCAAGATCCAAGAACAGAAAGTGTATAAATAGGAGATAGTTTGATGTAATTAGGACCTTTCTTTTGAGCTTTGAATCTTTTCTTTTATTTTGACTTTTGAACCTTCTCTTGGAGACTTCACTGAGAGCTAGGAACTGAGATTTCAGAGAATTGGGGAGGAGAATTGATCTCTCTTCTTCCTCATTCTTGCTTGAGCACTTTTTACTTTTCTTGTTTGAGTCTTGGGTGTGAAGAATTGAGGAATTTCTGTCTCAATCTCCATTCAAGATCTCTTTAATTTCCCTTCTGCATAATTGAGTTGAATCCAATTTCTTTTACCGCTTCAATCTTTAATTTCTTGTTAATTGCTTTGTGAACTTGAATCTGGGAAGGCAATTGAGATCTAGACTCTGCTATCTAGTCTCTAGAGCCCTGAGATCTCATTTTCCTTTTGGTTCTTCTGTGAACCCCTACTGCATATTTAATTTCCATTTCTGTTTGAGATCTAGTCTATTTCAATTCATCTCTTGTTTAGTTAATTGTTGCAATTTAATTTCCCTTGTTTGAATTCTGAAATCCCAGTCCTCAAATCCCTTTTCCATTCAAGCAATTTATATTTCTTGCACTTTAAGTTACTGCAATTTACATTTCTTGCACTTTAAGTTTCAGTCATTTAAATTTCTTGTTCTTTAAGATTCAGCATCTTTACTTTCAGTTCTCTTTAATTTTTGCAATCCATCCCTCTCCCTTTACATTTCCTGTTATTTACTTACTGTTGGATACAGAATCACTCAACCAATACTTGATTCGCTTGACTAAATCAACCACTAAACTAAAATTGCTCAATCCTTCAATCCATGTGGGATCGACCTCACTCCCATGAGTTTTATTACTTGATGCGACCTGGTACACTTGCCGGTGAGTTTTGTGTTGGATCGTTTTCCACACATCACCACTCACATCCATCCCCTAATTCCCAAAAACCCATCATAAAACCCCACCGACCTTACCATTCAAATTCAAACCATTTTCCTCCTAAACCTACCCAACTTTATATGAACCCACCCCTTCTCTTACCCTATATATACCCCTCACTTACTCCTCCACTTTCACACATTACAAACACTTCTTTCCACCTTGGTCGAAACCCTCTCACGCCTCTATCTCCCACCTCTCTTCTTCTTCTACTCTCTTCTTTCTTTTTTTGCTCGAGGATGAGCAAACCTCTTAGTTTGGTATGGGAAAAAGCCTTGCTTTTTAATTTTCCATAATCATTAATGGCACCTAAGGCCGGAGAAACCTCAAGGAAGAGGAAAGGGAAGGCAATTGCTTCCACCTCTGAGTCATGGGAGATGGAAAGATTCATCTCAAAATCCCATCAAGATCACTTCTATGAAGTTGTGGCCAAGAAAAAGGTGATCCCTGAGGTCCTCTTCAAGCTCAAAAGGAGCGAATATCCGGAGATCCGACATGAGATTTGGCGAAGAGGATGGGAAGCTCTCACTAATCCCATTCAACAAGTTGGAATCTTAATTGTTCAAGAGTTCTATGCTAATGCATGGATCACTAAGAACCATGACCAAAGTATGAACCCGGACCCGAAGAGTTGGCTCACAATGGTCCGGGAGAAATACTTAGATTTCAGTCCGAAAAATGTGAGATTGGCGTTCAACTTGCCAATCATGAGATGAGATTCTCATCCTTTCACTAGAAGAGTCAACTTTGAATAAAGGTTGGACCAAGTCCTCAAGGACATCTGTGTGGAAGGAGCTCAATGGAAGAGAGATTCCAAAGGCAAGTCGGTTCAACTAAGAAGGCCGGACCTTAAACATGTGGCTCGAGGATGGTTGGAGCCCATTCAACGCTCTATCATTCCTACTAGCAACCGATCTGAAGTAACTGTGGATCGGGCTATCATGATCCATAGTATCATGATTGGAGAGGAAGTGGAAGTTCATGAGATCATACCTCTAGAACTATACAAGGTGGCTGACAAGCCCTCCACTTTAGCAAGGTTAGCATTTTCTCATCTCATCTGTCACGTATGCAATTTAGCCAGAATTGTCATAGAGGAAGACATCCTCATTGAAGAGGACAAACCCATCACTAAAAAGAGAATGGAGCAAACAAGAGAGCCCATTCATGGACCTCAACAAATGCATGAGGAAGTCCCTCATCAAGAAATCCTCGAGATGCCTCAAGGGATGCATTTTCCTCCACACAACTACTAGGAGCAACTCAACACCTCTTTAGGGGATTTGAGTTCCAATATGGAGCAACAAAGGCAACGAAGAGACATTGAGGAGCTTAAGCACTCCATAGGATCTTCAAGAGGAAGAACTAGACGCCGTCACTAAGGTGGACCCGTTCTTTAATTTCCTTGTTATTTGTTTTTCTATTTTTCATTCCATATGCTTTATGTTTTGTCTATGTTTGTGTCTTTATTACATGATCATTAATGTCTAGTGTCTATGCCTTGCAGTTATGAATGTCCCATAAATCATTCACCTTTCTTAAATGAAAAATGTTTCTAATTGCAAAAGAACAAGAAGTACATGAATTTCGAATTCTATCTTGAAATTAGTTTAATTATTTTGATGTGGTGGCAATACTTTTTGTTTTCTGAATGAATGCTTGAGCAGTGCATATTTTTTTTGATAGTGAAGTTTATAAATGTTAAAATTGTTGGCTTTTGAAAGAATAATGAAAAAAGAGAAATGTTATTGATAATCTAAAAAATCATAAAATTGATTCTTGAAGCAAGAAAAAGCAGTGAAAAAGAAAAAACTTGCGAAAAATATGCAAAAAATAAAGAAAAAAAAGAAAAAAAAGCAAGCAAAAAAAGTCAATAGCCTTTAAACCAAAAGGCAAGGGTAAAAAGGATCCAAGGCTTTGAGCATTAATGGATAGGAGGGCCCAAATGAATAAAATCCTGGCCTAAGCGGCTAAATCAAGCTGTCCCTAACCATGTGCTTGTGTCATGAAGGTCCAAGTGAAAAGCTTGAGACTGAGTGGTTAAAGTTGTGATCCAAAGCAAAAAGAGTGTGCTTAAGAACTCTGGACACCTCTAACTGGGGACTCTAGCAAAGCTGAGTCACAATCTAAAAAGGTTCACCCAGTTATTTGTCTGTGGCATTTATGTATTCGGTGGTAATACTGAAAAACAAGATGCTTAGGGTCACGACCAAGACTCATAAGTAGCTGTGTTCAAGAATCAACATATTGAACTAGGAGAATCAATAACAATATCTTAATTCTGAGTTCCTATATATACCAATCATTCTGAATTTCAAAGGATCAAGTGAGATGCAAAAAATGTTCAGAAGCAAAGAGCTACAAGTCCCGCTCATCTAATTAGAACTAAGCTTCATTGATATTTTGGGATTTATTGTATATTCTCTTCTTTTTATCCTATTTTATTTTCAGTTGCTTGGGGACAAGCAACAATTTAAGTTTGGTGTTGTGATGAGCGGATAATTTATACGCTTTTTGGCATTGTTTTTAGGTAGTTTTTAGTATGTTTTAGTTACTTTTTAATATATTTTTATTAGTTTTTATGCAAAAATCATATTTCTGGACTTTACTATGAGTTTGTGTGTTTTTCTGTGATTTTAGATATTTTCTAGCTGAAATTGAGGGACCTGAGCAAAAATCTAATTCAGAGGCTGAGAAAGGACTGCAGATGCTATTGGATTCTGACCTCCCTGCACTCGAAGTGAATTTTCTGGAGCTACAAAAACCCATTTGGCGCACTCTCAATTGTGTTGGAAAGTAGACATCTTGGGATTTACAGCAATGTATAACAATTCCTACTTTTCCCGAGATTTGATGGCTCAAACTGGCGTCAAAATGCCCATTAGAGACCATTTTCTGGAGTAAAATGCCAGAACTGGCACCAAAGCTGGCGTTTAACTCCAAGAATGGCCTATGCATGTGAAAACTTCAAGGCTCAGCCTAAACACATACCAAGTGGGCACTGGAAGTGGATTTCTACACTATCTACTCATTTTCTGTAAACCTAGTTTACTAGTTTAGTATAAATAGCACTTTTTACTATTGTATTTGGAGTCTTTGACCTTTTGGGAGTTCTTCGAACCCTTTTTGGAGGCTGGCCATTCGGCCATGCCTAGACCTTTTGTTCTTATGTATTTTCAACGGCAGAGTTTCTACACCTCATAGATTAAAGTGAGGAGCTCTACTGTTCCTCGAGTATTAATGCAAGTATTATTATTTTTCTATTCAATTCACGCCTACTTCTCCTCCAAGATATAATCTTGTACTTAATTCAGTTAAGTTAGAATAAAGGGGTGATCTGTGACAATCACTCAATCTTCGTTACTTGCTTAGCCAAGATCCACGTGCCTGACAATCACAAAGCAGTCTACATGATGTTCAAGTAGTTATTGGACGACAACTGAAGTATATTCTCTTTGGTCTCTAACCCACGGATCTGAATCACCTCTCCTGACAACAGGGCATTTGAATCTATGATGTTAGAACCTTCGTGGTATAAGCTAGAACCAATTGACAGAATTCTTGAGATCCAGAAAGTCTAAACCTTGTCTGTGGTATTCCGAGTAGGATCTGGATGAGATGACTGTGACGAGCTTCAAACTCATGATTGTTGGGCGCAGTGACAGTGTGCAAAAGAATAAATGTATTCTTTTTTGATATGATCGAGAACCGACAGCTGATTAGCCATGCAGGAAATCATAGAGGACATGTTTTCACTGAGAGGACGGATGGTAGCCATTGACAACGGTGATCCACCAACGTACAGCTTGCCATGGAAGGGAGTATACATGATTGGATGAGGACAGTAGGAAAGTAGAGGTTCAGAGGCAACAAAGCATCTTCAAAGGCTTATCTGAAATTCTCACCAAGGAACTACATAAGTGACTTTATTTTATTTTATGTTTTATTGTTCTTTTTACTATCAAACCTCATAACCATTTGAATCCGCCTGACTGAGATTTACAAGATGACCATAGCTTACTTCATGCCGACAATCTCCGTGGGATCGACCCTTACTCACATAAGGTATTACTTGGACGACCCAGTGCACTTGCTGGTCAGCTATGCGGAGTTGTGAAAAATGTGAATCAGAATTTCGCATACCACATCACAACACCAAACTTAAATCTTGCTTGTCCCTAAGCAAGTACTGAATTATGAAGAAGAAAGAATGAAACAGAAGGGATGTTCATGTCAGCAAGTCGTTATTATTAGTTCATGGGGTTTTATGTAGAAAATGCAATAGCTCACTTCTTATTGATCTTTAGGCATAAAATGTCTCCTTCAAGCATCAATTAACATACTGTTATGACCTCTTATTATTCACTCATCCTTGGTAATTACTTTTCTTTATTTTCTTTCCGTGTAAGCTTTAGCTCAGTGTCATGTGTTGTAGTAGTTTCTTACCTTATTTGCACTCAACACATATTCACTACAGACACTTGGCTCACAATTCTTCTTAGAACATTAATGCCCAACACCTCTTTGGGTTACTAAATGTCTTGTAACTAGGTTGCTCTTGATAATGGACTTTTGGTTGATAATCCCGGGTTAGGTAACCCAGGTTATCAAGTGTTAAAGCACTCCATAGAACCTAATCATCCAAGCAGATCATAGTACAAAGACACCACAGGCATATGTCTTAAGGTACAAACTATTGGTGTCTAGCCTTATTCCTTGCTTTATTTTGTTTTTGCTGCCACTTTTGGCTTTTCGTTTTCCTTCTTTTTGTTTGTTTTTCTTTTATCCAAGGTCTTTTATTTACTAAGATTCATAGACAGCATGCTAGTGTTTACTAAAAGGTGAGCAATCTATCCTTTATTCATTATGAGTGACCTACTACACAATCAAACATATATGCTACCACTTACTGTTGTTTCACTTCTTGCTAAAAAGGAACTATTCCACTTCTTGTTCAAACATTTCTTTTATTGAAATTGAAAAGACTTAGGGGACAAGACAAGAATTTAACAAGTGAAAGTGAAAGCACACACACCTAGGCTAGCATACGTATTGCAAACTTAAACACACAAAATGACTTAATGACTACAAGTTAACTCTTAACATGGGCACATTCAGACTTCCAACTTACACATTCTAAAGTGGAATGAGTTAAGCAACAATACAACCTCTTAAAGCCTAGTCGCTTCCTCTCTATTATCACCATCATTGACTTTAATGTCCATCTTTTTATTTTTAGCTGATGGTGTGTATTCCTTCCAAGAGATAAAGTGAATTCCTGCAAGTCATTGGAAGTTGCTTGTTCCTCAAGCACTTAAGAGATTGTTAGCATGCATGCATGTTTGTAGGCTTTTGAACTTAAATTGGTGTGTGAACACCAAACTTAATTTCTTGTAGCAATTTGAGTTTATGCAGAAAACCTCAAGTACTTTTATCAAGAGAGTAAACTATGAACTAGAGAACAACTATAAACTAGATACTAGAAAACAAACACTTTTGAGTCATTTCTCTGATTGTTTGGAGCTAACACTAATCATGCTAAGGGTGCAATATGTTCTTAATGAAATTCGTGGTGGGACACCAAACTTAGAATTACACATTCACCCTTGGATTGTTTTGGTGTGCAACACCAAATTTAGCTCCTTGCAATACAGAGAAATTTCCTTAACTCTTTTATTGAAATGACTACAAAAAGAAAACTACCTTTGGTTGGGTTGCCTCCCAACAAGCGCTCTTTTTTCATCACTAGCTTGATGGTCAGCTCTATCAGTTGAGTCTATATTTTATCTTGGAATCTGCCCCCATGTCACCCAAGTAGTGTTTGAGCCTTTGTCCATTCACAGTGAAGTTCTCCCGTGATTTTTCTTTCATAAGTTCTATATGTCCATAAGGAGAAACCTTGGTGATAAGGAAAGGGCTAGACCACATTGATCTTAATTTCCCAGGGAAAAATTTAAGCTTGGAGTTGTAAAGTAGCACTTTCTGACCCTCCTCAAAGCTTCTTGGTGCCATCTTGAGGTCGTGTTTTTCCTTTGCCTTTTCCTTGTACATTTTGGCACTTTCATAGGCTTGGGATCTGAATTCTTCTAATTCTTGCAGTTGTAAGAGTCTCCTTTCAACAGCAGCTTGGCTATCAAAATTCAACAACTTGAGAGTCCAAAAAACCTTGTGTTCAAGCTCTAATGGCAGGAGACAAGCCTTCCCATACACCAGTTGATACGGGGACATCCCTATTGGTGTTTTGAAGGCTGTCCTATATGCCCAAAGAGCATCGTCCAGCTATTTCGACCAGTCCTTTCTTGAAGCCCCACAGTGTTCTCTAAGATCCATTTTAACTCTCTATTGGACACCTCTGTTTGGCCACTTATTTGGGGGTGATAAGGTGTGGCCACCTTATACTTTACTCCATATCTCAAGAGTAGAGTCTTCAATGGTCTATTGCAGAAATGGCTTCCTCCATCACTGATAAGTGCTCTAAGAACTCCAAACCTACTAAAGACATTCTTTCTGAGGAAGTTCAGGACCACTTTATTGTCATTTGTTGGGGTTGCAATGGCCTCCACCCACTTAGATACATAGTCTACTGCCACTAGGATGTACTTATTTGAGTATAAGGTTGGGAAGGGACCCATGAAGTCAATCCTCCATACGTCAAATAACTCAAGCTCTAAAATGAATTGTTGTTGCATTTCATTTCTTTTGGGTAGATTTCCTACTCTCTAGCATTCATTGCAGTGCTGTACCATTTCTCTTGTATCTTTAAAAAGTGCGGGTCAGAAGAATCCACATTGTAGAGCCTTAGCTGCAGTCCTTTCTATTCCAAAATGTCCCCCGTAGCCAGAGCTATAACAGCTCCATAGGATTTCCCTTCCTTCTTCCTCTGATATGCATCTTCTGAGCACTCCATCTGAACATTTCTTGAAGAGATATGGTTCATCCCAGATAAAGTATCTTGCATCATTAATGATCTTCCTTCTTTGATGCTTGTTGAATTCTAAAGGCACCTCCCCAGTGGCTTTAAAATTGGCAATGTCTGCGAACCAGGGTGCCTTATGAACCAGCATTAACTGCTCACTGGTGCACGAATTTGTAATCCGTACAACTAACCAGCAAGTGCACTGGGTCGTCCAAGTAATACCTTACGTGAGTAAGGGTCGATCCCACAGAGATTATTGTTTTGGAGCAAACTATGTTTATTTTATTAATTTTAGTCAGGATGCCAATAAGATTAATTGGATTTAATTGTAAGAAGTAAAAGTATTTGGAATAAGGAATTGTTACTTTATTAATGAAGAATATGTTGGAGTTTTGGAGATGCTTTGTCCTCTGAATTTCTGCAATGTAATATTCAACTCAATTGTTTGTAAAGTTCCATCCATGGCAAGCTGTATGTAGGGTGTCACCATTGTCAGTGGCTACTTCCCATCTTCTCAGTGAAAATGGTCCAGATGCTCTGTCACAGCACGGCTAATCAGCTGTTGGTTCTCGATCATGTTGGAATAGGATCCATTGATCCTTTTGTGTTTGTCATCACGCCCAGCAATCGCGAGTTTGAAGCTCGTCACAGCCATTCAATCCTTGAATCCTACTCGGAATACCACAGACAAGGTTTAGACTTTTCGGATCCTCAAGAATGGCCGCCATCAGTTCTAGCTTATACCACGAAGATTCTGATTAAGGAAGCTAAGAGATGCTTATTCAATCTGATGTAGAACGGAGGTGTTTGTCAGACACACGTTCATGGATTGAGGAAGGTGATGAGTGTCACGGATCATCACCTCCTTCACAATTAAGCACGAATGAACATCTTAGATAGGAACACACACACGTTTGAATGAAATAGAAACAATTGCATTAATTCATTGAGACGCTGCAGAACTCCTCACCCCCAACAATGGAGTTTAGAGACTCATGTCGTCAAAGTGTATAAAATTCAGATCTGAAAATATCATGAGGTACAGAGTTAATCTGTAAAAGTTGTTTAAATAGTAAACTAGTAACCTAGGTTTACAAAAAATGAGTAAACTATGATAGATGGTGCAGAAATCCACTTCTGGGGCCCACTTGGTGTGTGCTGGGGCTGAGACTTAAGCTTCTCACGTTTCTGGGGCTGTTTTGGGCATTCAACGCCAGGTTGTAACCTGTTTCTGGCGTTGAACTCCAACTTGTAACCTGTTTCTGGCGCTGGACGCCAGACAGTAGCATGATACTGGCGTTGAACGCCAGTTTACGTCGTCTATCTTTGTGCAAAGTATAGACTATTATATATTGCTAGAAAGCCCTGGATGTCTACTTTCCAACGCCATTGAGAGCATGCCAATTGGACTCCTGTAGCTTCATAAAATCCATTTCGAGTGCAGGGAGGTCGGGATCCAACAATATCAGCAGTCCTTTTTCAGCCTAACTCAGATTTTTGCTCAGCTCCCTCAATTTTAGCCAGAAAATACCTGAAATCTTAGAAAAATACACAAACTCATAGTAAAGTCCAGAAATATGATTTTTGCCTAAGAACTAATAATATTTTACTAAAAACTAATTAAAACATACTAAAATCTACATGAAATTACCCCCAAAAAGCGTATAAAATATCCGCTCATCACTCACCAGGAAAGAATTCATTGACACTTGATTTGTGGGTACCACCCTCTTCACAAGGACTTCGGGACAAATAATCTGCTACTTTGTTCTCCACTCCCTTCTTGTCTTTAATCTCAATGTTTAATTCATGCAATAACAAAATCCACCTTATCAGTCTTGGTTTTGACTCTTCTTTTGCAAGTAAATATTTTAGTGCTGCATGATCAGTGAAGACAATAACTTTAGATCCAATGAGATATGATTTAAATTTGTCAAATACAAACACTATTGCTAGTAGTTCCTTCTCAATTGTGGTATAATTCCTTTGAGTTTCATTCAAATCCTTGCTGGTATAATATATAACATACACTAACTTGCCTTTCCTCTGTCCAAGCACTGCCCCAACAGTAAAGTCTAATGCATCATACATCAGTTTAAAAGGCAAATTCCAATCAGGTGGGGCAATGATAGGTGCTAAGGAAAGCTCTCTTTTCTGTGTTTCAAATGCTAGTGTGCATTTTTGATCAAATACAAAAGGTGTATCAGAGGCTTTGCAAATTTGGAAAAATCTCTGATAAACCTTCATACAACATGTTTGATGAAATGCCTGAATGAAACCTTGTTTGATTCATATGACATAGCCATCATATGCTTTTAACTTACCTCTTCTTTGGCATATTGTATAACATGTGTAACTTTAATTATGACTTTTAATGAGGATCAAGTTGAATTTACCAATACATTTTCTTGTTCTTAAGGTTGAAATTCCAAACACCAACATCTTTCATGACCTTTCATACGCTGTTAATGGGGGTTTGTTTACAAATGCATTGTTATTGGTGGAATTCAATTTTCATTGTTCATCTTAGTAATTTAATTCCGTAGTCAAATTACAAGTGTTCAATTGTTATGATGTCTTGATCAAACATCTTTTGGCTTCAACTCAAGAAAAATATTTTTGAAAAAGATTTTGAAATTTTCAAAAATTTGAAAAAGAAGAAAATAAAAATAAAAGACCCAAATTAAAGTTATACTCTTGCAAAAATCAACGACTTAACAAGAACATAAATTGAATATAGAAAAGAAAAATGTTTTTGAAAAGGTGTTTATTTTTTCGAAAAATAAGAAGAAGAAAACAAAAAATAAAAGGATTCAAACAAAAAAAATAAAAATTACCTGATCTAGGGAGCAAGACAATCCGGCTGTTTTTCCAAACTCAACAATCCCCGGCAACGGCGCCAAAAGCTTGGTGCACGCATACATAAACCCCACACTTCCATACAGCGGTAGTGCCAGCAAGCACACTGGGTCGTCCAAGTAATACCTGATTGAGTCAGGGTCGATCCCACGAGAATTGTGGTTTGAAGCAAGCAATGGTTATCTTGCAGGTCTTAGTCAGGCAGAATTAGTAGGTTGTTGGATAATTAATAGTAATGTTGTATATGGAGTTGGTTGAAGTATGGTGATCATGACACTATGAACGCAAAAGGGGTAGAAAATACTGATTGGAATAGAATTGAGAGTTGGAGTTGTTTTGTCTTTCTAAATTAACTCTAGTACTACTGCTCTCCTTGATTGTGAGTGATTTCTTCAATGGCAGGCTGTATGTGATTGACATTGGTTTGAGCACCTGCCAATAGTCCTCCAGATCTGAACCCCAGGTTTAGTGTGGATCCATCTCTACCTGAGGGTGAAGTGCGTATAGTATATTCTCCTTTATGATCCTACTCAAAATGCCACAGACAAGGTCGGATCTTCTAGTGTAGAGAATGTTGCATCTATGGATTCTAGCCTCTACCACAGAGACCCTAATCTCCCCAAAAATCGGCTGAACTGATGTCTCGAGAAGTCCCCAACGAAGTCGTGGATTAGCCGTCTAAGAGATGTATATTCAAGCTATTGGTCGTCCTTATCCGGTGAAATATGCATTCTGACCCAAGTAGACACGGGTGTTTGTCAGGCATGTTCGTTTTAATGTGATGAATAGATATAATTAGTTAGATCATCCTATTCACCATGATGAAGTACGAATATACATCTTAGAATTAATCAAACACGGATTGAAGAGAAACAGTAGTACTTTTATTAATTCATAGGACTCAACAAGTCTCCTCTGCTCAACCTAGGAGGTTTAGAAACTCATACTGAAATAAAACACAATGTAAAATGTGTATATGGTAAAAGGAATTTGGTGAAGGTTTGAATTACATAAATAAAATCCCTTAAATACTAAACAGATGACTAGTAAGGATAAAATAGTCTATTTAGTGCTAAAATTCAATTCTGGAGCCCACTTGGTGAGTGTTTGAGATGAGATTTAATGAGATCCACATGCTATGAGGTCTCTTGGGCGTGGAATGCTAGCTAGGGGGTCCTCTTTGGGCATTTGTACATTGGTCTCTACTCTTTAAACGCTAGATGCCTGGAAGGGGGCAGGTAGCTGGCGTTGGACGCCAGTTTTGGGCCTTCTAATTCGAAGCAAAGTATGAACTACTATATATTGCTAGAAAGCTCTAGAAATCAGATTTCGGTATTTGGACTTCTGTAGTTCTAGGAAAGCTCTTTCGAGTGCAGGCATGTCAGATTTGGACAGCATCTGCAGTGCTATCTCTGTCTCTGAATCAGCCAGAAAATACCTAAAATTGTACAAAAATACAGAAACTCATAGTAGAATCCAAAAATGTGAATTTAACACTAAAACCTATAAAAGCTTAATAAAACCTAAATAAAAACTACTAAAAATTATATCAAACTGATGCCAAAAAGCGTGTAAAATATCCACTCATCAGCGTTGCCTGTATCATTCTTCGTGAATCATGTTTTCTTTTAGTAGAGTCTGAACTTAGTTTATTATATCAATTTTTGAAGACGAAAATTTTTATAAGTAGGGTAAGATGTAAGACCCAAATTTTTTAAAATTAAATAATTAGCTATTTATGAGCTAATATATTATATTGAGATGTAATTTTTAAAAAAATATTTTTTAACAAAAATAATTAAATAGAGTTTTATGATTATTAAAGTTTAATTTAATTATTACTTATTTTATTAAATTTAAATTATAGGCATTAAGGCAAAGAAAAGAAAGCAATTGGGCAACGTGGCTTGTAATGCCCTTATATATATATATATATAATTGACACATAACAAAGCAAGTTCACCATCTAATGTTGCTCATTTCATGACCGAATGAAGTTGGAAAAAGGGAAAGAAAGACAGACCGTGGGTGAGGGAGAACACCATGACTTCCTTTGATTTCCCGGCTTCGATTTATTGTGATCCATAACTCCAATAAAAAATTTAGTCTGATAAAAGTGTTTATATCCTCATTCTCTATACGTTGGCATCACTTTTATTCGGTGGAAGTTGACTGTGATGTAGCTCTCCTTTACCTTAAATTTGGCCAATTGAAATTCTAGGAGGTACTGACGATTCTGACGTTTTCTTTTTCAGTGGCTCGGTCAAAAGGCTTCTCCGGAGCTTTGAGTATTTTGATTTTGTACAAAGGTAGAGTTTGGTAATTTTATAATAATTAAATGTGAATTTGATAAGTGAATGTTGATTTGGTTGATAATTGTTTAAGTTTGAATGAGTTTATGTTGAATTATTATTGTTGATTGTGATTTGTTGGTTCGGCCAGGAGGAACAGCTCATGTGGTTATTTTAATGATTTTTGGAGTGTTGTGATGTGGTATTTTAAAGAAATTGATGAGATTTG
This sequence comes from Arachis duranensis, assembly GCF_000817695.3. Lineage (NCBI taxonomy): Eukaryota > Viridiplantae > Streptophyta > Magnoliopsida > Fabales > Fabaceae > Arachis > Arachis duranensis. Next base: position 67,410,520 of record NC_029778.3, read on the forward strand.
GTGATTTCAAGATTAAATTAAAAGCTGAAAAAAATCAGTAACCGAAAGACTCAAAAACAGATTAAAATACAAGTAATATTTTGAAAGAAAAAGGTTAAGGATTTCGATTTTAGTATGAGAGGGAGATTAGTAATTAAATTTTATTTTTAAAGGGTAACATTGTATTTGTATATAAAATCAAGGTAAAATTTATAATTATATAAGTTTTGGGTATTTTGGGTAATAAGTAAAGTTTTGGGATAAAATGGATATTTTAAAAAAATTTAGGTTATTTTTAATAAATATAAAATTAAGTGATGTTCAAATATAATTTTATAAAATATTTATGTTGAAAATAGAATATTAAAAAGTTCATGATTTAGAAAGTAATTAATAAAAGTTTAAAAATAAGATTTATAAACTAAGTTTTAAATGAAGATTATAAATATTATTTTAAATATTTCTTTAAAATTATTCATTTATATTAAACTAAATTAGTATTATAATTAGTATTTATCAAGGATATTATTTTGTAAGAATATTATAATGTGTAATATTAATGAGAAAGCAAATAATGTGTAATATTCATGAGAAAGCAAGCAAGCAGAATAATCTTAAAAGCTTTAGAGAATGCAGACTTAATTAAAAAACTTTATAATTCTTATCCAGAAGACACTTAGGGAAAGGCGAGGGAATAATGCGAAGACAATTTATATTGTATAATGATAAGAAAGAAAAGAATGAAAGAAAGAAAGTACAAAAAAAAATGAGAAAAGCAGAGATATGGTGGTGAGTCCACCGAGATTTGCTTTCTAGAAATACATCGGGAAATCCAGGGGATGGTCGCACCTGTAAGACAGAGGTTGCTTACAGAGGTTATGTCTGCATACATCATCTCAAGAGAGTCTCACCCGTAAGATAGAGGTTACTTAGAGAGGTTATGCCACTGGAAGCCAAACTCTGACAAAGGTTGCTGAGTTAAGTAAAAATATAATTCAACAAAGAACAGATAACAAAAGAATTAAAAGAATAAAAGAAACTAAAGAACGTCTGCCACAATAGAGCAGATAGAAAAGAAGGTATTAATTAAAGGTATCTCTGCCACAGTAGAGTAGAGAGTAAACATTAAAAGGAAATTGAGTGCTGTTTGGGCCTTAGTGCCAGGTGTCTAGTGGAGACGACGATGCGTAATGCTCACTTGATACTATAAGGATGGCTCAGTGAAGACGAAAATGCGTAACGCTCACTAGAAACCAAAAGAAAGGTTTCCCCATGAGGGGACGTTGGCTGACATAAGGATGGCGCTATAAAATGCTTTCCTCATGACCAGTGTCGGGAATCGGGCAACAAACTGACACATGAGCTCATGGCCTGTATAGGACTAGACATGTGATGACAAGTCATCATATGCTAGCTTTTCAAGAATTTTTCACTTGTTTCATTAGGTTTTATGTACTTTCTTGCACAATAAGTAAGTGATTTGGAGTGGATTTTCATGATTATGTTAAATCAATCAACCATCATTTATTTGACACAAAATCATAGAGTTTATGCTAGAATTAGTTGATTTTATGAATGATTTAGAAACCTTGTGAATTTGGTGATACTTTGACATGTTTGTTTGGTTGCTTGCAGATGAAGAACGGAGGGCAAGGCACCAAGGGGAACAAGGAAGGAAGGCCAGTGCTCAACCAAAGGAGCGTTCAACAAAGGCCAACGTTCACAAGGAGCGCTCAAAGAAGTGAGCGCTACGCTCACAAGTGTGAGCATTTTCGTGCTCCTCAACCAAGGAAGCAAGGCGCGTGCAAGGAAAGCAAGGCACATCAAAGGCTGGCGCTCAATTAAGCGAACGCTACGCTCACAAGTGTGAGCATTCTCATGCCTTAGAAGCAAGGAAAGCAAGGCCAAAGTAAGAAGTGCTCAAAGAAGTGAGCGCTACGCTCACAAGTGTGAGCATTCTCGTGGCCCTCACCAAGGAAATAAAGGAAGCGCAACACTCACAAGAGGGAACACCAGGGATCGAAGAGGGGGCACACATTGAAGCAACAAGGAGTAGCGCTCACAATTTGAGCGCAGCACTCACTTATTGAGCGCTATAAGCATGATTGGCCAAAGGAAAATGAATGCTACGCCCATAAAACCCAATGGAGCGCTACCCTGGGAGCTAATCAAATGCACCCTGATCCATGCCACTTGAACCAAGCCATTTTGGACCAAATTCTACATAGAATTTTAAAAACCACTCCAAGCTCTGAAGACCAAAATAGAAAGTGTATAAATAGGAGTTAATTTGATTTGTAAAAGACCTTTTAGCTCATTTTAGTATTTCACTTTTAATTTTCATTTGTTTTGAATTTGGGAATTGGGGATTAGATCTAGTTTTGCTTTTTGTTTTCATTTTTCACTCTTCTGCAACTTCTACTTTCTGTTTTGGGTTTTGAATTCAAATTGAAGAACTCCATTAAATTTCTTGATCTAATAATCATCTTTGCTTTCCTTTCATTTAGTTCTGAGAATTGGAGTATTAGATCAAGATCTTCTCTGCTGTTTTCATTTTCATTTCTTCTGCAATTTCTTTTCTGTTTGGTCAAGGGAGTGATTGAGATCCAAATTTGCTTTCTAATCTCATTGCTCTTCTTCGATCTTCAATTTCTCTTTAAGAATTTCATAATTGAGCTAAGTTTTCTTGCTGTTTGTTTCTTCAAGCAATTTTCCATTTCTGTTTGGCTACTGAGTTGAATCTCTTCATCTTATAACTCTCTGATTTACTTTAACTTGCATTTCCTTGTTCAAATCTGAATCCCAGCACCCAAATCCATTTATTTTTCAAGTAATTTACATTTCTCAGCAATTTAGAATCAGCACTTTATATTTCTTGCACCTTAAGTTTTTGCAATTTACTTTTCTTGCAATTTAAGTTTCAGCTCTTTTACTTTCTTGCACTTTAAGTTTCTGCAATTTATCTCTTCTACACTTTACTTTTCTATCCAATTTACCTTCTGCAGCTTTACTTACTTGCAATTTAGCTTCTGTTAATCAAAATCACTCAAATCACCAAATATTCACTTAACTAAATTCATCACCTAACTAAAATTGCTCAATCCATCAATCCCTGTTGGATAGACCTCACTCTTGTGAGTTATTACTACTTGATGCGACCTAGTACACTTGCCGATGAGTTTGTGTGGAAATCTAATTTTCCTTCATCAAGTTTTTGGCGTCGTTGCTGAGGATTGATATAGATTGACAATGATTAAGTAAGGTGATAGTCTAGATTAAGCACTTTTTCTTTGTTTTTCTTTGTTCTTGACAAGCACATTAACTGTTTGAATTTTTGTTTATGCTAACCATAACCTCACTCTAACAGCAGAGTGAATTGCTTCTGGTTTCTGGTTTTGTGTTTTGTTTCTTGTTTTAGTTGTATGACATAAGCAAAGAGAGAGGTCTCCACCTCTTGTGATCATGACGAGAGAACCCTTTGAAGACTAAGAAGGGAAACAAGAGGAAAGGGGGTCATTGGTGAAGAAACTTCCGAAGAAGAATACCAAGAAATAGAGGAGAATCCAGCAAATCCACCAGTGGGAGTAGCCAACAACAATGTTCAGCCCCAGAGGAGATTCTTGGCTTCTTACACGTTTGCTAATCCAAGACATTGTGGGAGTAACATACTTACCCCGAATGTCAATGCAAACAACTTTGAAATGAATCCTCAACTCATCACATTGGTGTAAAATAACTGTTCTTATGGAGGAGGTCCCTTAGAAGATCCAAACCAACACCTATCCTCCTTCCTAAGAATATGTGACACAGTGAAAACCAATGGTGTGGATCCTGACATTTACAAGTTGTTGCTGTTTTCATTTTCCCTGAGAGACAAAGCTACTCAATGGTTAGAGACATTTCCAAGAGAAAGCATTAACAATTGGGAAGATCTAGTGAACAAGTTCTTAACCAAGTTCTATCTGATTCAAAGGATCATCAGACTTAAAACAGAGGTCCAAACATTCACTCAGATGGATGGAGAGTCATTGTACAAGGCATGGGTGAGATACAAAGCTTTACTCAGGAAGTGTCCACCAGAGATGTTCAATGGGATAAACTTCAAAACTTCTATGAAGGACTGACATTGAGAGCTCAAGAGGCACTTGACTACTCAGCAGGAGGTTCACTACAACTCGTGAAGACAGCTAAGGAGGCTCAGAACCTCATTGATACTGTGACAAACAACCAATACTTCTATGGTCATCAAAGGCAATGCCAACCAGCTCAAAGGAAGGGTGTATTGGAGCTGGAAGGCGTGGATACCATCTTAGCTCAAAACAAGGTGATGCATCAACAAATTCAATAATAGATGGAGATGATGGCCAATAAGATTGATGGCCTTCAAGTTGCAGCAGTGAATACTCCCAATCAACCATCATGGGGGCATAATGAGGAAAACTATGAAGAGCAGCAGCAAGGACAAGTTCAGTATGTGCACAATCAAGGGTCCGATCAAAATGAGTTCCATAGAGACACTTACAACCCTTCCTGGAGGAACCACACAAATCTGAGATGGGGAGATAATCAAAACCAGCAGCCTTGGTAGAAAAATTCCAACCAGAACAATTCAAGAAACACAAACCACCACAACCAGCAAAACACTAACCAAAATCCATATAGAAAACCCCAAAATAACTACCCCAATTCCAACAACTATCCACCCAATAACCCAGCCACTAACCAAATTAACTATCATCCACCCTTAATATCCCACAATCAGCCACAAATGCCACAAGAGTCTCAAAGGATCTCCAACTTGGAGATACTAATGGAAAAGATGATGAAGCATCCGGAGCTAACCAGTAAGAACCATAAAGCCTCAATGAGAAACTTAGAAAGGCAGATTGGATAAATGTCCAAGCAAGCAGTGATTGAAAGACCAACCAGTTCACTCCCAAGTGATACCATTCCAAATCCCAAAGAAGAATGCAAAGCAATCCAGTTAAGGAGTGGAAGAACTTTGGTGAATGACAAAGAAGCCACCAAGAAGCCAATAGAGGATGAAAAGACCAGCAATAAAGAGAAGTGACAATTGAAGAAAAAAACCAAGGCTCAAGGAAAAAGAGGAACCTCAAGTTTCAAAGAAGGAGAAGTAGATTATGGAGGAGCCATCACAAGAACAGAGGAAGTTAGTGAAGACTTATACCCCTCCTTTGCCATACCCTCAAAGGTTGCAGAAGGAGATCAAAGACGAATAATTCCCTAAGTTCCCAGAAGTCTTTAAGAAGTTGGAGATTAATATTCTCCTTGCTGAAGCATTAGAGCAGATGCCTCTATATGCCAAATTCTTAAAAGAGCTTATCAACAAAAAAAGAAGCTGGCATGAGAAGGAAACCATTATGCTCATTGAAGAATGTACTGCAGTAATTGATGTGTGGCAAACAATCCAACACAAAACTCACCGAAAAGTGTACCGGATCGCATCAAGTAATAATAACTCACATGAGTGAGGTTGATCCCACAGGAATTGATGGATTGAGCAATTTTAGTTAGGTGGTTGATTTAGTCAAGCAAACAAGTGTTGATTTGAGTGATTTATATTCAACAGAAGCTAAATTGCATGAAATTTAAAGGGAGAGGGGGAATTGATAGTAAATTAAAGAGCAGAAGAAGTAAAAGAGCTGAATCATAAAGCAGAAGTAATGTAAATGACTGAAACTTAGATTGCAAGAAATGTAAATGGCAGAATCTTAAAGTGCAAGAAATGTAAAATTACTGAAAGAGTAAAAGGATCTGGGAGCTGGGAATTTAAAATTAAACAAGAGAATGTAAATAGCAATCAATCAGAGAAGTAAAAGATGAATTGAAATGCAGCAGATCTCAAATAGAAAAGAAAAATTACTTGAAGAAGCAATACAGAAAGTGAATTCAACTCAATTGTAAAATCTAAAAGAGAAGTTGAAGATCTCAGGGGCTGAATGAGACTAGAAAACAAGTCTAGATCTCAATTCCTTCCTTGATCCAACAGAGAATACTTGCAGAAAAAATAGACATGAAAGCAGTAAAGAGAACTTAGATCCAAATCACAATTCCTTGAAATTATGCAAAAAGTAAATAGAGAGAGATCTCAGATCAAGAGTGAAACAAAATTCCTTCACTTCTCAATCCAATATTCAAAACAAAGAGTGAAGAGTGTAGAAGTAAGAACAAAGAAGAAGAGAATTCAATTTTCAATCCCAATTCCCAAACCCAAAGCTAAAATCTAAAATGAGCTCCAAAATGAAAAATAAAAAAATAAAAATGTCAAAAAAGGCTCTCCCTAAATCAATCTAACTTCTATTTATACACTTCCTATTTTTGAATTTCAGAATTTAGAGTCGGCCTTTCAATTTGGTGAAGGATTGAATTTAAATGGAATTTTAATTGAATTTGGACCATGGGTGCTGCTCCCAGTAGAGTGCTCGGTTAACTAATTGAGCGCAGCACTCTCCCTTATTTCCTTGGCCCAGCCTTCTTTATAGTGCGACAAACTTTACTGTGTCAGCCTCAATAGCGCTCGGTTAACAAAGAGCACAGTGCTCCACCTTGCTTTTGGCGTGCCAATTTGGTGCGTGACAAGCTCCTTGGCCGTGTCACATTTCATAGTGCTCCGTGAGGGGAGTGAACTGAGCGCCCATTTGTGTTGAAAAGAACTCCACCTTCAAGCCCTGCGTGCAACATGTATGGAGAAATTTTCCTTTGAATAGTGTAGCGCTCCTTCCTTGCCAGCGTGAGGCTCCTGGTTCGAATCCTTACCAAACCATTTTGGCTAATCTTCTTTGCCCAAGCGCTCCTTCCTTAAGTGTAAGCTCCCAAGTTCAATTCCTAGTGAAGCCATGTTGGCTTATTTTCCTTGCAAGTAGCGCTCCTTCCTTCTCTTGGTTCATGGGTTCGAAACTTTGTGGCTTCACTAGCAAACATTGCACCTTCAATTTATTTGAAGTGGAGCCCGATAAAGTTAAGTGAGTTAACCGAGCGCTATGTTTGTTGCCTTGTTTCCTTGGTTCCTTGTAGCACTCGGTTAAGTGAGAGAGTGCAGCATTCTTTGCCTTTTGCTTTCTTGGATTTGGGTAGCGCTCAAATAGAGAGCGCTGTGCTCACTAAGAGAGCACTGCTCCTTGGTCTCTTGATGCGCCACACTTTTCTTCTTCCTTAGGCCACGCTTTCCTTGTTTCTTTCTTTTCTTCACCTACAAGTAATCAAAACAACCAATCAAAGTATTACCAAATTCACAAGGTTTATAAATCATTCAAAAACCAATTAATTTTAAATTAAACCTCATGATTTTGTGTCAATTAAAGGGTGGTTGATTGATTTAACCAAACCATGCAAATCCACTCCAAATCACTTACTTATAATGCAAGAAAGTGCATAAGACCTAATGAAACAAGTGAAAAATACTTGAAAAGCTAGCATAAAATGACTTGTCGTCACAATACCAAACTTAAACCTTGCTTGTCCCCAAGCAAGCACTTAACATAAGAGAAAATGAAATAAAACAGAGAAGTATGCATGTCCTTAATTAGCAGGTAATTGAACTTGGTTCATGAGGTTTTATGCAGACAATGGTAACTCATTTATTCTTTGCTGACAGATAAGAAATGTTTCCTTAAAGGTTCATTAGACTTGCTGCTATACTGTCTTACTTTTGCTTGATCCCTTGCCAGCTTTTCCTTCTTTATTTTGCTTAGAAAGCTTATTACTTAATGAAGGCTTGGTGGCAAATGTTGCAGCAGCCTTTTGGCTCAATTTTTGCTCAACATTTCTTCACCACAGACACATTGCTCACAATTTCTTCCTAGGAATATTGATGCCCAGCATCTCTTTGGATCACTAAATGTTTTGTGGCTAGGTTGCTCTTGATAGTGGACTTTTGGTTGGCAATCCCAAATCAGTTGATCTAAGTGGCCAAGTTTTAAAATACACCTCATAACCTACTTGTCCAAGCATATCCTAGTACAAAAACACCACAGGTATATGTCCTAGGGTACAAGCTATTGGTGTCTAGCCTTATTGTTTGTTTATTTGCCAATTCTTGGCTTTTCTCTTTCTTTTCTTTTTGTTTTGATTCATTCTCAAGGGAATTTCATTAAATAAAGACTTTATAGCAGCAAGCTAGTTCATACTTCAAAGAACATGTTATTTATGCAGCATTTATTTTATGAGCTATTCATTAAATCAAGCAAATACCACCACTAACTTTCATTCAAACTTCTGCAACATTGGACATTCACTTTCTATTTCAAACATTTTCCTTTTATTCACGCAGCGGGGATACAAAACCAAATTCAAGCTAATGATGGATGACAAACATAATGCAATTCACTTGTAAGGAAACTACTCAGAATATGAAAGTGCATAACATAAAGCAATTGGATGCATCTCATGTTGCAGGGATGCTGGTGCACGAAATTGTGATACACAATGGCGCCAACAACTTGGTCGCACAATTGTAATCTCAACTCTTTTTCACAACTTCGCACAACTAACCAGCAAGTGCACTGGGTCATCCAAGTAATAAACCTTACGTGAGTAAGGGTCGATCCCACGGAGATTGTTGGCTTGAAGCAAGCTATGGTCACCTTGTAAATCTCAGTCAGGCGGATCCAAATGGTTATGGAGTTTTAATAATTAAAAGATAAATAAACAGAAAATAAAGATAGAGATACTTATGTAAATTGATGAGCGGATAATTTATACGCTTTTTGGCATTGTTTTTAGTATGTTTTTAGTATGTTTTAGTTAGTTTTTATTATATTTTTATTAGTTTTTAGTTAAAATTCACTTTTATGGACTTTACTATGAGTTTGTGTGTTTTTCTATGATTTCAGGTATTTTCTGGCTGAAATTGAGGGACCTGAGCAAAAATCTGATTCAAAGGCTGAAAAGGACTGCAGATGCTGTTGGATTCTGACCTCCCTGCATTCGAAGTGGATTTTCTGGAGTTACAGATACCTAATTGATGCGCTCTCAACTGCGTTGGAAAGTACACATACTGGGCTTTCTAGCAATGTATAATAGTTCATACTTTGTCTGAGATTTGATGGCCCAAACAGGCGTTTCAAGTCAGCTCAAGAATTCTGGCGTAAAACGCCGGAACTGGCACAAGAATGGGAGTTAAACGCCCAAACTGGCACAAAAGCTGGCGTTTAACTCCAAGAAAAGTCTCTACAAATGAAAGCTTCAATGCTCAGCCCAAGAACACACCAAGTGGGCCCGGACGTGGATTTTTATGTCATTTACTCATCTTTGTAAACCCTAAGCTACTAGTTCTCTATAAATAGGACCTTTTACTATTGTATTTTCAATCTTTTGATCATGTTTTTATGATTGAACCCTCTTTGGGAGGCTTGCCATTCAGCCATGCCTAGACCTTGTTCTTATGTATTTTCAATGGTGGAGTTTCTACACACCATAGATTAAGGTGTGGAGCTCTGCTGTACCTCGAGTGTTAATGCAATTACTATTGTTCTTCTATGCAATTCAGCTCATTCTTGTTCTAAGATATTCATTTGCACCCAAGAACATGATAAATGTAATGATTATGTGACATTCATCATCATTCTCACTTATGAACGCGTGCCTGACAACCACTTTCGTTCTACAAGCAAACAAGGCTTGAATGTTTATCTGTTGGATTCCTTAATCAGAATCTTTGTGGTATAAGCTAGAATTGATGGCGGCATTCAAGAGAATCCGGAAGGTCTAAACTTTGTCTGTGGTATTCTGAGTAGGATTCAAGGATTGAATGACTGTGACGAGCTTCAAACTCCTGAAGGCTGGGCGTTAGTGACAGACGCAAAAGAATCACTGGATTCTATTCCAACCTGATTGAGAACCGACAGATGATTAGCCATGCTGTGACAGAGCGCGTTGAACATTTTCACTGAGAGGACGGGATTGTAGCCACTGACAACGGTGATGCCTAACATACAGCTTGCCATGGAAAGGAGTAAGAAGGATTGGATGAAGACA
>NC_029778.3:67420624-67420829 GCF_000817695.3 Arachis duranensis
CTTACTCGCGTAAGGTTTATTACTTGGACGACCCAGTGCACTTGCTGGTTAGTTGTGCGAAGTTGTGATAAAGACTTGAGAGATTGCAATTGAGCGTACCATGTTGATGGCGCCATTGATGATCACAATTTTGTGCACCAAGTTTTTGGTGCCGTTGCCGGGGATTGTTCGAGTTTTCGGCAAGCTTTTGGTCCGGTAACATCAG
>NC_029778.3:67420895-67422495 GCF_000817695.3 Arachis duranensis
GAATTTTTAAGAATGAATTCTAGAGTTTCAAGGTGATGTTCTTATCATCACAAAAGCTGATTGATTCTCATCAATTTAGCTGTTGAATGTAATGTTCTGCTGAAGCTTGGCTAGCCATGTGTAATTCTTTTTAGACTAAAGCTTTAGACTAACATTGCATGATTCCTGGAATTCTCATTAAGAATTTTGATATCCTTATTTTCTTTCTCCACATAATTTTCGAAAAATCCAAAAAAATTTACAAAATCATAAAAACCAAAAATATTTTATGTCTCTTGTTTGAGTCTAGTGTCCCATTTTAAGTTTGATGTCAATTGCATGTTTCTGTTCTTCTTGCATTTTTCATGTGTCTTCATTGATCTTCAAGTGTTCTTGATGATTTACTTGCTCTGATCTTTAAATTCTCTTGTCTTGTGTGTTTTGTTGTTTCTCATATGCATTCTCAACTTGTTAGTGTCAGTAGTATACAAAGTTCTAAGTTTGGTGTCTTGCATGCATTGTTTATTTGGTCTTAGTTTCATTTTGATTATTCCTCATTATTAAAAATCCAAAAAAAAATTTTAATTTGTGTCTTTTCAAGTCAATAATACAGAGAATTGAAGATTCAGAACATACAGCAGAGGAATTACACAGAAAAAGCTGGGCGTTCAAAATGCCCAGTGAGAAAGGAAAACTGGCGTTTAAACGCCAGCCAGGGTGCCTGGTTGGGCATTTAACGCCCAAAAAGGTAGCATTTTGGGCGTTAAACGCCAGAATGGATACCATTCTGGGCGTTTAACGCCAGGATGGCACAAGAGGGAAGATTTTGTTTTTAATTCAAATTTTTTTCAAGTTTCCACAATTTTTCAAAATCAAATCTTTTTCAAATCATATCTTTTCAATCATATATTTTCAAAATCAATTTCTTTCCATTTTCAAAAATACTTGCTAATCAGTTAATGATTTGATTCAACATTTCAAGTATGTTGCCTTTTCTGTTGAGAAAGGTTTAATGTTCGAATCATATCTTTTCATGTTAGCCAAGTCATTGATTTTAAAAATCAAATCTTTTTAAATTGTTTTTCAATCATATCTTTTCAATCATATCTTCTTAATCACATCTTTTTCAAAATAGTTTTCAATCATATCTCTTTGATTTCCAATTTCAAAATCTTTTTCAAAATCACTTTATTTCTTTCTCAATCTTAGTTTTCAAAAATCATCAATCAAGTTTTCAAAATCTCTTTTAATTATTTTAAAATCTTTTACTTTATTTTCGAAAATTCTTCCCCTCTTCTCACATCCTAATTCTTCTACCTCCTCCTTCTATTCTTCTTTTCCTCTGACACCTCAAGGAATCTCTATACTGTGACATAGACGATTCCATATTTTTTTGTTCTCTTCTCTTTTATATGAGCAGGAGCAAAGACAAAAGCATTCTTGTTGAGGCTGACCCTGAACCTGAAAGGACCTTGAAGCGAAAGTTAAGAGAAGCTAAAGCACAACTCTCTGTAGAGGACCTAACAGAAATCTTCAAACAAGAAGAAGACATGGCAGCCGAAAACAACAACAATGCCAACAATGCAAGGAAGGTGCTGGGTGACTTTACTGCACCTACTCC
>NC_029778.3:67423275-67434974 GCF_000817695.3 Arachis duranensis
AGAAGAGAATCCAAAAGGAGAGTGCAAGGCCATCAACATGGCCGAATTTGAAGAGGAGGAAGAGGCAGTGTTTGCCACTGAGGAAGACCTCAATGGACGTCCACTGGCCTCCAATGAGTTCCCTAATGATGAACCATGGGAATCTGAGGCTCACACTGAGACCATAGAGATTCCATTGGATTTACTTCTGCCATTCATGAGTTCTGATGAGTATTCTTCCTCTGAAGAGGACGAAGATGTCACCGAAGAGCAAGTTGTTAAGTACCTTGGAGCAATCATGAAGCTAAATGACAAGTTATTTGGTAATGAGACTTGGGAGGATGAACCCCCTTTGCTCACCAAAGAACTGGATGACTTGACTAGGCAGAGATTACCTCAAAAGAGACAGGACCCTGGGAAATTCTCAATACCTTGTACAGTAGGCACCATGACCTTCAAGAAGGCTCTGTGTGACCTAGGGTCAAGCATAAACCTCATGCCTCTCTCTGTAATGGAGACGCTAGGGATCTTTGAGGTGCAAGCTACAAGAATCTCACTAGAGATGGCAGACAATTCAAGAAAACAAGATTATGGACTTGTAGAGGATGTTCTGGTAAAGATTGAAGACCATTACATCCCTGCTGATTTCATTGTCCTAGAGACTGGGAAGTGCATGGATGAATCCATCATCCTTGGCAGACCCTTCCTAGCCACAGCAAAGGCTGTGATTGATGTTGACAGAGGAGAATTGATCATTCAAGTGAATAAAGAATCCCTTGTGTTTAAGGCTCAAGGTTATCCCTCTGTAACCATGGAGAGGAAGCATGAAGAGCTTCTCTCAAAACAGAGTCAAACAGAGCCCCACAGTCAAACTCTAAGTTTGGTGTTGGGAGGCCACAACCAAATTTTAAGTTTGGTGTTGAACCCCCACAGTCAAACTCTAAGTTTGGTGTTGGGAGGTTCCAACATTGCTCTGGGTATCTGTGAGGCTCCATGAGGGCCTACTGTCAAGCTAATGACATTAAAGAAGCGCTTGTTGGGAGGCAACCCAATGTTATATTTATCTATCTTCCTTTTGTTATTTTATGTTTTCTATAGGTTGATGATCATGGGAAGTCACAAAATCAATTGAAAAAAAAGCAAAAACAGAATGAAAAATAGAAAGGAAAACAGCACACCTGGAGGAAATCTTGCTGGCGTTTAAACGCCAGTGAAGACAGCAAATGGGCGTTTAACGCCCAGTCTGGTACCATTTTGGGCGTTTAACGCCAAAAAGGGGCACCAGACTGGCATTAAACACCAGGAAGGGGCAAGAAGCTGGCGTTAAACGCCAGAAATGGGCACCAGCTCGACGTTTAGCGCGAAAATTGGCAGAAGGAGCATTTTTGCTCGCCACTTGGTACATGGATGAATTTTCCTTGACACCTCAGGATCTGTGGACCCCACAGGATCCCCACCTACCCCACCACTCTCTCTCTTCTTCACCCATTCACCAATCACCTCAACACCTCTTCCCCAAAAACCCCTCACCTATCAAATCCCACTATTCTCTTTACCACTCACATCTATCCTTCATAAAACCCCACCTACCTCACCATTCAAATTCAAACCACTTTCCCTCCCAAACCCACTCATTATGGCCGAACCATACACCCCCTCTCCACTCCTATATAAACCCATCTTCACTCCTTCATTTTCACACAACCTAAACACTACTTCTCCCCCTTGGCTGAACCACAAAGCCACCTCCATCTCCTCTATTTCTTCTTCTTCTACTCTCTTCTTTCTTCTTTTGCTTGAGGACGAGCAAACCTTCTATGTTTGGTTTGGTAAAAGCATTGCTTTTTGTTTTTTCATAACCATTTATGGCATATAAGGCCGGAGAAACCTCTAGAAAGAGGAAAGGGAAGGCAAAAGCTTCCACCTCCGAGTCATGGGAGATGGAGAGATTCATCTCAAGGGTGCATCAAGACTACTTCTATGAAGTTGTGGCCATGAAGAAGGTGATCCCCGAGGTCCCTTTTCAAACTCAAAAAAGGTCAACTTTAATCAAAGGTTGGACCAAGTCCTCATGGATATCTGTATGGAAGGAGCTCAATGCAAACAAGAGATCCCACTCATGGACATGAGGAGATTCCTCATCATGAAATCCCTGAGATGCCTCAAGGGATGTACTTTCCTCCGTAAAACTATTGGGAGCAAATCAACACCTCCCTAGGAGAATTGAGTTCCAACATGGGACAACTAAGGGTGGAGCACCAAGAACATTCCACTCTCCTCCATGAAATTAGAGAAGATCAAAGAATCATGAGAGAGGAGCAATAAAGGCAAGGAAGAGACATTGAGGAGCTCAAGCACTCCATAAGATCTTCAAGAGGAAGAACAAGCCGCCATCACTAAGGTGGACCCGTTCTTTAACTTCCTTGTTCTTTATTTCCCTGTTTTTTTTCGAATTTTTATGCTTATGTTTGTCTATGTTTGTGTCTTATGATCATTAGTGTCTTAGTGTCTATGCCTTAAAGTTATGAATGTCCTATGAATCCATCACCTTTCTTAAATGAAAAATGTTCTTAATTGAAAAAGAGAAGAATTGCATGAATTTTAATTTTATAACAGATTAATTATTTTGATGTGGTGGCAATACTTTTGATTTCTAAATGTATGCTTGAACAGTGCATATGTCTATTGAACTTATTGTTCATGAATGTTAGCTCTTGAAAGAATGATGAAAAAAGGAGACATGTTACTGAGGATCTGAAAAATCATAAAAATGATTCTTGAAGCAAGAAAAAGCAGTGAATACAAAAAAAATATATAATAAAGTCGTGATCTAAGGCAAAAAGAGTGTGCTTAAGAACCCTGGACACCTCTAATTGGGGACTCTAGCAAAGCTGAGTCATAATCTGAAAAGGTTCACCCAGTTATGTGTCTGTGGCATGTATGTATCTGGTGGTAATACTGGAAGACAGAGTGCTTTGGGCCACGGCCAAGACTCATAAAGTAGCTGTGTTCAAGAATCATCATACTTAACTAGGAGAATTAATAACACTATCTGGATTCTGAGTTCCTATAGAAGCCAATCATTCTGAATTTCAAAGGATAAAGTGAGATGCCAAAACTGTTCAGAGGCAAAAAGCTAAAGCCCTGCTCATCTAATTAATACTGATCTTCATAGATGTTTTTGGAATTCATTGCATATTCTCTTCTTTTTATCTTATTTGATTTTCAGTTGCTTGGGGACAAGCAACAATTTAAGTTTGGTGTTGTGATGAGCGGATAATTTATACGCTTTTTGGCATTATTTTTAGTATGTTTTTAGTATGTTTTAGTTAGTTTTTATTATATTTTTATTAGTTTTTAGTTAAAATTCACTTTTCTGGACTTTACTATGAGTTTGTGTGTTTTTCTGTGATTTCAGGTATTTTCTGGCTAAAATTGAGGGACCTGAGCAAAAATCTGATTCAAAGGCTGAAAAGGACTGCAAATGCTGTTGGATTCTGATCTCCCTGCATTCGAAGTGGATTTTCTGGAGTTACAGAAGCCCAATTGATGCGCTCTCAACTGCGTTGGAAAGTAGACATCCTGGGCTTTCCAGCAATATATGATAGTCCATACTTTGCCCAAAATTTGATGGCTCTCTACACATGAAAGCTTCAATGCTCAGCCCAAGCACACACCAAGTGGGCCCGGAAGTGGATTTTTATGTCATTTACTCATCTTTGTAAACCCTAAGCTACTAGTTCTCTACAAATAGGACCTTTTACTATTGTATTTTCAATCTTTTGATCATGTTTTTATGATTGAACCCTCTTTGAGAGGCTGGCCATTCGGCCATGCCTAGACCTTGTTCTTATGTATTTTCAACGGTGGAGTTTCTACACACTATAGATTAAGGTGTGGAGCTCTGCTGTACCTCGAGTGTTAATGCAATTACTATTATTCTTCTATGCAATTCAGCTCATTCTTGTTCTAAGATATTCATTCGCACCCAAGAACGTGATGAATGTGATGATTATGTGACACTCATCATCATTCTCACTTATGAACGCGTGCCTGACAACCACTTCCGTTCTACAAGCAAACAAGGCTTGAATGTTTATCTCTTGGATTCCTTAATCAGAATATTCATGGTATAAGCTAGAATTGATGGCGGCATTCAAGAGAATTCGGAAGGTCTAAACCTTGTCTGTGGTATTCTGAGTAGGATTCAAGGATTGAATGACTGTGATGAGCTTCAAACTCCTGAAGGCTAGGCGTTAGTGACAGACGTAAAAGAATCACTGGATTCTATTCCAACCTGATTGAGAACCGACAGATGATTAGCGGTATCTCTATCTTTATTTTATGCTTTATTCATAAATCATCCATAACCATTTGAATCTGCCTGACTGAGATTTACAAGATGACCATAGCTTGCTTCATACCAACAATCTCTGTGGGATCGACCCTTACTCGCGTAAGGTTTATTACTTGGACGACCCAGTGCACTTGCTGGTTAGTTGTGCGAAGTTGTGATAAAGAGTTGAGATTGCAATTGAGCGTACCATGTTGATGGCGCCATTGATGATCACAATTTCGTGCACCATAAATCATTGGTGGGAATGTCAAATAAGCGTATGGAGATGCTTGATGAACGGATAATTTATACGCTTTTTGGCATTGTTTTTAGGTAGTTTTTAGTAGGATCTAGCTACTTTTTCGGGATGTTTTTATTGGTTTTATGCAAAATTCACATTTTTGGACTTTACTATGAGTTTGTGTGTTTTTCTGTGATTTCAGGTATTTTCTGGCTGAAATTGAGGGACCTGAGCAAAAATCTTATTTAGGATGACAAAGGACTACTAATGCTGGTTGATTCTGATCTCTCTGTACTCGAAATGGATTTTTTGGAGCTATAGAACTCCAAATGGCGCGCTCTTAATTGCGTTGGAAAGTAGACATCCAGGGATTTCCAGTAATATATAATAGTTCATACTTTATTCGAGTTTAGATGATGCAAACTGGCGTTCAACACCAGTTCCATGCTGCATTCTAGAGTAAAACGCCAGAAACACATCACAAACCAGAGTTAAACGCCAAACAGGCGTTACAACTTGGCGTTTAACCCCAAAAGAAGCCTCTGCACGTGTAAAGCTCAAGCTCAGCCCAAGCACACACCAAAGTAGGCCCCAAAAGTGGATTTCTGCACTAAGACTTATTTCTATAAACCCTAGTAACTAGTTTAGTATAAATAGGACTTTTTACTATTGTATTTTCATCTTTGGACGTCTAGTCTTTTGACCATTCGGTCTTTTGATCATTTAGGGGGGTTGGCTATTCGGCCATGCCTGGACCATCACTTATGTATTTTCAACAGTGGAGTTTCTACACACCATAGATTAAGGTGTGGAGCTCTACTGTACCTCGAGAATTTATGCAATTACTATTATTCTTCTATTCAATTCAAGCTTATTCTTGTTCTAAGATATCATTCATACTTCAACCTGATGGATGTGATGATCCGTGACAACACTCATCATCCGTCCTTATGAACGTGTGCCTGACAACCACCTCCGTTCTACCTTAGATTGAATGAATATCTCTTGAATTCCTTAATCAGAATCTTCGTGGTATAAGCTAGAATTATTGGCGGCCATTCTTGAGAATCCGGAAAGTCTAAACCTTGTCTGTGGTATTCTGAGTAGGATTCAGGGATTGAATGACTGTGACGAGCTTCAAGCTCGCGATTGTTGGGCGTAGTGACAGACGCAAAAGAATCAATGGATTCTATTCCGACATGATCGAGAACCGACAGATGATTAGCCGTGCTGTGACAGAGCATTTGGACCATTTTCACTGAGAGGATGGGAAGTGGCCATTGACAACAATGACGCCCTACATACAACTTGCCATGGAAAGGAGTGAGAATGATTGAAGGAAGGCAGTAGGAAAGCAGAGATTTAGAAGAGACAAAAGCCTCTCCATACACTTATCTGAAATTCCCACCAATGATTTACATAAGTATCTCTATCTCTATTTTATGCTTTATTTATTCTTATTATTCAAAAACCATTATAACCATTTGAATCCGCCTAACTGAGATTTACAAGATGACCATAGCTCGCTTCATACCAACAATCTCTGTGGGATCGACCCTTACTCACGTAAGGTATTACTTCGACGACCCAGTGTATTTGCTGGTTAGTTGTACGAAGTTGTGACAAAGTGTGATTCACGTTTGAGAGCTCCAAGTCCATTGGCGCCATTGTTGATGATCATAATTTACGCGCACCAAGTTTTTGGCGCCGTTGCCGGAGAATGTTCGGGTTTGAAGCCAGCGATTATTCAAGATTCCAGCAACAACACCAAGTTTTTGGCGCCGTTGCCGAGAATTGTTTGAGGTTGGACAACTGACGGTTTATCTTGTTGCTCAGATTAGGTAATTTTCTTTTCAAAAAGTTTTCAAAAATCTTTCAAAAATTTTTATTTTATTTTTGTTTTTTCCAAAAAAAGAAATTTTCGAAAAAACCAAAAAAATTAATAAAATCATAAAAACCAAAAATATTTTGGGTTTCTTGATTGAGTCTAGTGTTAATTTTTAAGTTTAGTGTCAATTGCATGTTTAAAAAACTTTTGCATTTTTTGAAAATTCATGCTTGTGTTCTTCATGATCAAGTTGTTCTTGACAAGTCTTTTGTTTGATCTTTAAATTTTCTTGTTTTGTGTTTTTTGTTGTTTTTCATATGCATTTTTGTATTCATAGTGTCTAAGCATTGAAAGTTTCTAAGTTTGGTGTCTTGCATATTTTTCTTTTCTTGAAATTTTTCAAAAATAAGTTTTGATGTTCATCTTGATCTTCAAAGTGTTCTTGGTGTTCATCTTGACATTCATAGTGTTCTTGCATGCATCATGTGTTTTGATTCATAATTTTCATGTAGTGAGTTATTTTTGTGTTTTCTCTCTCCTCATTAAAAATTCAAAAATAAAAAAATATATTTTCCCACTTTTACTCAAAAAATCGAAATCTTTGGGTGGACTTAGTCAAAAAATTTTAAAATTAGTTATTTCTTGTTAGTCAAGTTAAGATTTCAATTTTAAAAATCTTATCTTTTCAAAATCTTTTTCAAAAATCAAATCTTTTTCATTTTTCTTTTATGATTTTCGAAAATTTAAAAATACCTTTCAAAATCTTTCTTAATTTCAATACAAATTTTCAAAAACTTTTCTAACAATTAATGTGATTGATTAAAAAATTTGAAGTTTGTTACTTTCTTGTTAAGAAAGGTTCAATCTTTAAATTCTAGAATCATATCTTCTAGTTTCTTGTTAGTCAAGTAATCAATTTTAATTTTAAAAATCAAATCTTTTCCAAAATGTCTTTTTTTAATCATATCTTTTTAAAATATCTTTTTCAAATCATATCTTTTTCAAAATCAATTTCAAAATCTTTTCTAACTTTCTTATCTTTTCAAAATTGATTTTCAAATCTTTTTCAAATAACTAATTGACTTTTTGTTTGTTTCTTATCTTTTTCAAAACCACCTAACTACTTTTCTCTCTCTAATTTTCGAAAATTTCTCACCCTTTTTCAAAATTCTTTTCAATTAACTAATTGTTTCAAATTTTAATTTTAATTTTATTTCTTCTTTTAATTTTCGAACATCACTAACCCTTTTTCAAAAACAATTTTCAAAAACTCTCTCTTTCTCATCTCATTCTATTTATTTATTTAATTACTAACACTCTTCTCTTCATCTAAAAATTCAAACTCTCTCTTCTCCTCTATGTTCGAATTTTTCTCATCCTTCTTCTATTCTTTTCTTCTTCTACTCACATAAAGGAATCTTTATACTGTCACATAGAGGATTCCTCTTTCTTTTTTGTTTCTTCTTTTTTATATGAGCAAGAGCAAGGACAAGGACATTCTTGTTGAAGCAGATCCTGAACCTGAAAGGACTCTGAAGAAGAAGCTAAGAGAAGCTAAAGCACAACAATCCAGAGAAAACCTTACAGAGAGTCTCGAAAAAGAAGACATGGCCAAACCCAATAACAATGGTGGAGGTGCAAGGAGGATGCTTGGTGATTATACTACACCTACTTCCAATTTTTATGGAAGAAGCATCTCAATCCCTGCCATTGGAGCAAATAATTTTGAGCTGAAGCCTCAACTAGTTGCTCTAATGCAACAGAACTGTAAGTTTCATAGACTTCTATCAGAAGATCCTTATCAGTTTTTAACTGAATTCTTGCAGATCTGTGATACTGTTAAGACTAATGGAGTAGATCCTGAAGTCTACAGGCTCATACTTTTCCCTTTTGCTGTAAGAGACAGAAGTAGAACATGGTTAGACTCACAACCTAAAGATAGCCTGGACTCTTGGGATAAGCTGGTCACGACCTTCTTAGCCAAGTTCTTTCCTCCTCAAAAGCTGAGAAAGCTTAGAGTGGATGTTTAGACCTTCAAGCAAAAAGATGGTGAATCCCTCTATGAAGCTTGGGAAAGATACAAGCAGTTGACGAAAAAGTGTCCTTCTGACATGCTTTTAGAGTGGACCATTTTGGATATATTCTATGATGGTCTATCTGAGTTCTCTAAGATGTCACTGGACCATTCTGCAGGTGGATCCATTCACCTAAAGAAAATGTCTGCAGAAGCTCAAGAACTCATTGACATGGTTGCAAATAACCAATTCATGTACACCTCTGAGAGGAATCCTGTGAGTAATTGGACGCCTCAAAAGAGGGGAGTTCTTGAAATTGATGCTCTGAATGCCATATTGGCTCAGAACAAAATGTTGACTCAGCAAGTCAACATGATTTCTCAGAGTCTGAATGGATGGAAAAATGCATCCAACAGTACTAAAGAGGCATCTTCTGAAGAAGAAGCTTATGATCCTGAGAACCCTGCAATGGCAGAGGTGAATTACATGGGTGAACCTTATGGAAACACCTAAAATTCTTCATGGAGAAATCATCCAAATTTCTCATGGAAGGATCAACAAAAGCCTCAACAAGGCTTTAATAATGGTGGAAGAAATAGGTTTAGCAATAGCAAGCCTTTTCCATCATCTTCTCAGCAACAGACAGAGAATTTTGAGCAGAGTTCCTCTAGCTTAGCAAACATAGTCTCTAATTTATCTAAGGTCACTTTAAGTTTCATGAGTGAAACAAAGTCCTCCATTAGAAACTTGGAGGCACAAGTGGGTCAGCTGAGTAAGAAAATCATTGAAACTCCTCCTAGTACTCTTCCAATCAATACAGAAGAGAATCCAAAAAGAGAGTTGGTGGACGAAATTGTGATCACTACAACTTTGCACAACTAACCAGCAAGTGTACTGGGTCGTCCAAGTAATAAACCTTACGCGAGTAAGGGTCGATCCCACAGAGATTGTTGGTATGAAGCAAGCTATGGTCACCTTGTAAATCTTAGTCAGGCAAACTCAAATGGTTATGAATGATGAATAAAACATAAAGATAAAGATAGAGATACTTATGCAATTCATTGGTGGGAATTTCAGATAAGCGTATGGAGATGCTGTGTTCCTTCCGTCTCTCTGCTTTCCTACTGTCTTCATCCAATCCTTCTTACTCCTTTCCATGGCAAGCTGTATGCAAGGGTTTCACCGTTGTCAGTGGCTACCTCCAGAATACCACAGACAAGGTTTAGACCTTCCGGATTCTCTTGAATGCCGCCATCAGTTCTAGCTTATACCACAAAGATTCCAGTTAGAGAATCCAAGAGATATCCACCCAATCTAAGGTAGAACGGAGGTGGTCGTCAGGCACACGTTCATAGGTGAGAATGATGATGAGTGTCACGAATCATCACATTCATCAAGTTGAAGAACAAGTGATATCTTAGAACAAGAACAAGCGGAATTAAATAGAAGAACAATAGTAATTGCATTAATACTCGAGGTACAGCAGAGCTCCACACCTTAATCTATGGTGTGTAGAAACTCCACCGTTGAAAATACATAAGAACAAGGTCTAGGCATGGCCGAATGGCCAGCCTCCCAAAGTGATCAAAAGATCTAAAGATCAAAAGACTCCAAAGATCAGAAGATTCAAATACAATAGTAAAAGGTCCTATATATAGAGAACTAGTAGCCTAGGGTTTATAGAGATGAGTAAATGACATAAAAATCCACTTCCGGGCCCACTTGGTGTGTGCTTGGGCTGAGCATTGAAGCATTTTTGTGTAGAGACTCTTCTTGGAGTTAAACGCCAGCTTTGGTGCCAGTTTGGGCGTTTAACTCCCATCCTTGTGCCAGTTCCAGCGTTTAACGCTGGGAATTCTGATGGTGATTTTGAACGCCGGTTTGGGCCATCAAATTTTGGGCAAAGTATGGACTATCATATATTGCTGGAAAGCCCAGGTTGTCTACTTTCCAACACAGTTAACAGCGCGCCAATTGGGCTTCTGTAGCTCCAGAAAATCCACTTTGAGTGAAAGGAGGTCAGAATCCAATAGCATTTGTAGTCCTTTTTAGTCTCTGAATCAGATTTTTGCTCAGGTCCCTCAATTTCAGCCAGAAAATACCTGAAATCACAGAAAAACACACAAACTCATAGTAAAGTTCAGAAAAGTGAATTTTAACTAAAAACTAATAAAAATATACTAAAAACTAACTAGATCATACTAAAAACATACTAAAAACAATGCCAAAAAGCGTACAAATTATCCGCTCATCACAACACCAAACTTAAATTGTTGCTTGTCCTCAAGCAACTGAAAATCAAATAAGATAAAAAGAAGAGAATATACAATGAATTCCAAAAACATCTATGAAGATCAGTATTAATTAGATGAGCGGGGCTTTTAGCTTTTTGCCTCTGAACAGTTTGGCATCTCACTCTATCCTTTGAAATTCAGAATGATTGGCTTCTTTAGGAACTCAGAATCCAGATAGTGTCATTGATTCTCCTAGTTAAGTATGATGATTCTTGAATACAGCTATTTATTAAGTCTTGGCCGTGGCCCAAAGCACTCTGTCTTCCAGTATTACCACCGGATACATACATGCCACAGACACATAATTGGGTGAACCTTTTCAGATTGTGACTCAGCTTTGCTAGAGTCCCCAATTAGAGGTGTCCAGGGTTCTTAAGCACACTCTTTTTGCCTTGTATCACAACTTTATTTCTTTCTTTTTCTCTCTTTTTTTTTCTTTTTCTCTTTTTCGAATTTTTTTTGTATTCACTGCTTTTTCTTGCTTCAAGAATCATTTTTATGATTTTTCAGATCCTCAGTAACATGTCTCCTTTTTCATCATTCTTTAAAGAGCCAACATTCATGAACCACAAATTCAAAAGACATATGTACTGTTTAAGCATACATTCAGAAGACAAAAGTATTGTCCACCACATCAAAATAATCAAACTGTTATAAAATTCAAAATTCATGCAACTCTTATCTTTTTCAATTAAGAACATTGTTTATTTAAGAAAGGTGATGGATTCATAGGACATTCATAACTTTAAGGCATAGACACTAAGACACTAATGATCACAAGACACAAACATAGCTAAACATAAGCATAATTTTCGAAAAACAGAAAAATAAAGAACAAGGAAATTAAAGAACAGGTCCACCTTAGTGATGGCGGCTCTTCCTCCCTCTTGAAGGTCCTATGGAGTGCTTGAGCTCCTCAATATCTCTTCCTTGTCTTTGTTGCTCCTCTCTCATGATTCTTTGATCTTCTCTAATTTCATGGAGGAGAATGGAATGTTCTTGGTGA
>NC_029778.3:67434992-67435309 GCF_000817695.3 Arachis duranensis
GAGGTGACAAATGAGATGAGGAAAGGCTAACCTTGCCAAGGTAGAGGACTTGTCTGCCACCTTGTAAAGTTCTTGGGATATAACCTCAAGATATTCTATTTCTTCTCCAATCATGATGTTATGAATCATGATAGCCCGGTCTATAGTAACTTCGGACCGGTTGCTATTGGGAATGATTGAGCGTTGGATAAACTCCAACCATCCCCTAGCCATGGGTTTGAGGTCATGCCTTCTCAATTGAACCGGCTTTCCTCTTGAATCTCTCTTCCATTGGGCGCCCTCTTCACAAATGACTGTGAGGACTTGGTCTAACCTTT
>NC_029778.3:67436440-67436531 GCF_000817695.3 Arachis duranensis
ATTGATTTTGTGACTTCTCATGATCATCAACCTACAGAAAACATAAAATAACAAAGGAAAAATAGATAAAATATAACATTGAGTTGCCTCT
>NC_029778.3:67438240-67438919 GCF_000817695.3 Arachis duranensis
AACTGATGAGGATCTTCCAATGGAAGTCCATGGAACTTGCAATTCTGTTGCATTAGAGAAACTAATTGAGGCTTAAGCTCAAAGTTGTTTGCTCCAATGGCAGGGATAGAGATGCTTCTCCCATAGAAGTCGGGAGTAGGTGTAGTAAAGTCACCCAGCACCTTCCTTGCATTGTTGGCATTGTTGTTGTTTTCGGCTGCCATGGGGTCTTCTTCTTTGGAGATTTCTGTTAGGTTCTCTACAAAAAATTGTGCCTTAGCTTCTTTTCGCTTCAAGGTCCTTTCAGGTTCAGGGTCAGCCTCAACAAGAATGCTTTTGTCTTTGCTCCTGCTCATATGAAAGAGAAGAAAACAAGAAAATGTGGAATCCTCTATGTCACAGTATAGAGATTTCTTAAGGTGTCAGAGGAATAGAAAAATAGAAGGCAGAAGTAGAAAATTAGAACTTATGAAGAAAGATGGAGTTCGAATTGTTCATTAAGGAATAGTGTTAGTCCATAAATAGAAGGATGTGAGAAGAGGGGAAGAAATTTTCAAAAATTAAGTAAAATATTTTAAAAACATTTTGAAAAACACTAATTGATTTTCGAAAGCCATGATTGAGAAAGAAGTAAAGTGATTTTTTTGAGAAAGATTTTGAAATTAGAAATCAAAAAGATTTGATTGAAAGTTATTTTGAA
>NC_029778.3:67439072-67440166 GCF_000817695.3 Arachis duranensis
TATCAAGAAAAGATATGATTCAAACATTAAACCTTTCTCAACAGAAAAGGCAACATACTTGAAATGTTGAATCAAATCATTTATTGATAGCAAGCATTTTCGAAAATAGAAAGAAATTGATTTTGAAAAAGATTTGATTTTGAAAAGATTTTGAAAACTAAAAAAAAAAAAATTTGATTTGAAAACAAAATCTTCCCTCTTGTGCCATCCTGGCGTTTAACGCACAAACTACTACCCAATGGGCGTTTTGAACGCCCAGCTTTTTCTGTATAGTTCCTCTGCTGTATGTTCTGAATCTTCAATTCTCTGTATTATTGACTTGAAAAGACACAAATTAAAAATATTTTTGGGTTTTTAATAATGAGGAATAATCAAAATACAGCTAAAATCAAATAACAATGCATGCAAGATACCAAACTTAGCAGTTTGTATACTACTGACACTGACAAAATGAGAATGCATATGAGACACATAAACACTCAAGTCAAGAGAATTTAAAAATCAGAGCAATGAAACCATCAAGAACAACTTGAAGATTAATGAAGACACATGCATGAATGCAAACGGAGCAGAAATATGCAATTGACACCAAACTTAAAATGAGACTCTAGACTCAAACAAGAAATATTTTTGGATTTTTTCGAAAATTAAGTGGAAAAAGAAAATAAAGATATCAAAATTCTTAATGAGAATTCCAGGAATCATTGCAATGTTAGTCTAAAGCTTTAGTCTAAAGAAATTAGACATGGCTAGCCAAGCTTCAGCAGAACATTGCATTCAAGAGCTAAATTGATGAAAATCAATCAGCTTCGGTGATGATAAGAACATCACCTTGAAACACTAGAATTCATTCATAAGAACTTTGAAGAAAAAAAATACCTAATCTAAGCAACAACATGAGCCGTCAGTTGTCCATACTCGAACAATCCCCGGCAACGGCGCCAAAAACTTGGTGGACGAAATTGTGATCACTACAACTTCGCACAACTAACCAGCAAGTGTACTGGATCGTCCAAGTAATAAACCTTACGCGAGAAAGGGTCGATCCCACAGAGATTGTTGGTATGAAGCAAGCTATGGTCACCTTGTAAATC